>NW_017731916.1:558231-566429 GCF_001890085.2 Hipposideros armiger | reverse complement strand
TTAGTTTTCATCTGAGTATTCTAGAATCTGCATAAATTAGAAGAACAACTCACCTTTGCCTTAGGTATATGAATACAGAAAATGTAACAGAAGTTACTCATCATGCTCTCAGGTTGGGTGAAGTTTTATCACAATGAAGCTAAATGAAATTCCCAAATTCTCTGGTGAGAGGAAAGCCTTGATATATTCCAATTGTGGAAAATGGCCTCTATGCCAAAATAAAGTTGCATCAACTTCAATACGAGAGAAATCAAAGTCTCTGCTTGCAGAGACAATCATTCTGTAATACAGAGCTTTTCCTGTTGCATGTGTGGCAGTCTTGTTGGAGGTCTTTAATGGGGGCTTGGTGAGGATGTGGAGGAAGCTGATCCTAAACTCCTTGATTATTTATTCCCAGTCCATGTGTGTATAAGTGTGTATTAACACACAAGTGTTTATCTCAGGTGCAGAGAATTAAGCTAATAATAAGTCTTATTTATGGGCACACTATACCACTGGTTCATACATGGTCCATTTGTGTGTCCATCTTCACTCCTATTTTCCTCTCCCACAGGCAACCATTTCAACATCTTTGAGATGCATATAGGAGAGGGAGAGAGGGAGAGAGAGAGAGAGAGAGAGAGAGAGAGAGAGAGAGAGAGAGAGAGAGAGAGAGATGTATACACACATACACACCCCTTTATATATGCATATATACATTATTTGATATGTATATGTTATTTTACTTTACATATATTGTATTGCACTATGGAACTCATTTGGTTTCTTTCATTGAATGCTGCAGTGTTAAGATTTAGCCATGCTCTGCTGGGTAGAGCTGTTGTATCTAGATGTGTCGTAATTCACAATATGATTCCATAATGCTTTATTTATCCATTCCTCTGGTGACAAACGTTTAGTTTGCCTCCATCTCTCTACTAGTGCTGTAATGAACATCCTTGTATATGTACCCAAATTGGAATGGAAAAACTTTTTTTTGGATATATACTCAAGAGGGTACTACTTCACCTCAGCGTATATGTATATTTAATTTAAGCAAGCACTGTCAGATTGCTCTTCAAAATGAAGGACTCAGTCTATATTCCCACCACGAGTGTTCCTGTATCACCACATCCCCACGGTCATGCTACTCAGGTTCTTATAATTATTTTTTTTTCAATTACAGATGATAGCCAACATTATTTTTATTACTTTCAGGTGTATGACACAGTGGTCAGACATTCACATAATTTATGAAGTAATCTCCCAATCAGTCCAGTACCCACCTGGCACTATACATAGCTATTACAATGTTATTAATTATATTCCCTATGCTGTACTTTACATCCCTATCACTATTTTGTAACTACCAATTTGTTCTTTTTAGTCCCTTCACCTTTTTCATCCCATTCCCCAACCCCACTTCCGCCTGGCAATCATCAGTTTGTTCTCTGCATCTAAGTCTGTTTCTTTGTGTTTTTTTTTAACTTTAGATTCCACATATAAGTGAGATCATATGATATTTATTGTTCTCTGTATGACTTATTTCACTTAACATAATACACTCCAGGTCCATTCATGTTGTCACAAATAGTAAGGTTTTATTAATTTTTTATGGCCAAGTAATATTACGTTTTATATATTACCACCTTTCCTTTATCCAATGATTTATTCATGGGCACTTAGGTTGCCTCCATATCTTGGTTATTTTAAATAATGCTGCAGTAAACATAGGGTTGAATAAATCTTTCTGAATCAGTGTTTTGGATTTCTTCAAATAAATACCCAGGAGTAGAATTACTGGTTCATAAGGTAGTTCTATCTTTAATTTTTTGAGGAACTCCATACTGTTTTCCATAGTGGCTGTGCCAACTTGTAACCCCACCAACAGTGCATACGGGTTCCTTTTTCTCCACATCCTTGCCAACGCTTGTTTATTGATTTATTCATGATGGAAATTTTGACAGGTGTGAAATGATATCTCATTGTTGTTTTAATTTGCATTTCTCTGGTGATTAATGATGTTAAGCATCTTTTCATACGTCTGTTGGCCATCTGTATGCTCTCTTTGGAAAAATACCTATTCAGGTCCTCTGCCCAATTGCTAATTGGATTGTTTGGGTTCTTTTGGTGTTGAGCTGTATGCATTTTTTATAAATTTTGGATATTAACACCTTATCGGATATATCATTGGAGAGTATCTTTTCCCATTCAGCAAGTTGTCTATTCATTTTGTTGATGGTTTCATTTGTCCAAATTTTCAGTTTGATGTAGTCCCATTTGTTTATTTTTTCTTTTTTTTCTCTTGTCTAAGGAGATAGATCAGAAAAAAATATTTCTGAGAGCAATGTCAGAGACATTACCCCCTATCTTTTCTTCTAGGAGTTTTATGGTTTTGGGTCTTACATTTTAAGTCATTAATCCATTCTGAGTTTATTCTTGTATATGCTGTAAGAAGGTGTTCCATTTCTTTCTTTCTTTCTTTTTCTTTCTTTCTATTTTTTTTTTCTTGGATGTATCTGTACAGTTTTCCCAACACTATTTATCAAATAGACCATCTTCAGCCCATTGTATATTGTTGCCTCCTTTGTCATAAACTAAATGACCACATAGGTGTGGGTTTACTACTGGTGTCTCCATTCTGTTCCATTGTTTGTTTTTATGCCAGTACCATGCTGTTTTGATTGCTATAGCTTCATAGTGTATTTTGATATCAGGTAGTGTGATACTTCCAGCTTTGTTCTTTCTAAAGAATGTTTTGGCTATTTGGAGTCTTTTGTGGTACCTTATAAATTTTAGAATTATTTGTTTTAGTTCTGTGAAAAATTAGTATTGTGATAGTGATTGAAGTGAATCTATAAACTTTTTTTTGGTAGTATGGACACTTTAACAATGTTATTTCTTCCTATTCATTAGCATGGTATATCTTTTCATTTATTTGTGTCTTCTTTAATTTCTTTCTTCAATGTCTCATAATTTTCTAAGTACGGGTCTTTTACCTCCTTGGTTAAATTTATTCTTAGGTTTATTTGTTTGTTTGCTTGTTCGTTTTTTTTGATGCAATTGTAAATGGAATTATTGTCTTTATTTCTCTCTCTGATAGTTGATTATTGGTATATAAAAATGCAACCAATTTCTGAATATTAATTTTGTATTCTGCTATTTTACTGAATTTATTGATCAGTTCTAATAATTTTTTGTTGGAATATTTAGGGTTTTCTATATATAGCATCATGTCTTCTGCAAATAATGACAGTTTTACTTCTTTCTTTCCAATTTGGATGACTTTTGTTTCTTTTTCTTGTCTGGCTGCTGTGACTAGGACTTTCATTACTATGTTGCATAAAAGTGGTGAAAGTGGACATCCTTGTCCTGTTCCTGATCTTAAGGAGAACATTTTTAGCTTTTTACCATTGATTATGATGTTAACTGTAGGTGTGTCATATGTGGCTTTTATTATGTTTAAATATGTTCCCTCTATACCCAGTTTACTGAGAGTTTTTACCATAAATGGGTACTAGAGTTTGTCAAATGCTTTTTCTGCATCTATTGATATGACCATATGACCTTTCTTTTTTATTTTGTTTATATTGTGTATCACATTAATTTATTTGTAGATATTGAACCAAACTTGCATCCCAGGAATAAATCCCACTTGATCATGGTGCATGATCTTTGTAATGCATTGTTGAATTTGGTTTGCTAATATTTTGTTGAGAATTTTTGCATCTATGTTCATTAGGGATATATAGATATATATTAGGATATATATATAATCTTTGTCTGAGTTTGGAAGCAGGGTAATGGTGGTCTCATAAAATGAACATGAGGGCCGGCCAAGTGGCGCGATGGTTAAGAACTCGCTTGGGATGCCAGAGGGCCCCGGTTCGGATCCCACATATGAGGGCCAGTGACACTGCCCTCCACAGCTAAGNATTACAAGTCAATCAGCTGGCAGATGAGAATAGTATCAGGTCTCCAGGCTCCAGATCTGACGGTCCCACACCAAATAAAACTGCTTGTCTTCATTCCTTTGGAAGTAAAATTCTTCACCTCAAAATCCTTTCAGTCTCAGACTTCTCAGAATAAGTCCCCTGCACATGGGTAAGCAGGCTTTGACCTAATTATCCTTTGCAACCACTGGTGAACACCATATTTTTGTCCTATATTTTTCTTGACTAGATACCAAACTTGTTTTATTAGATCCTTTCTTGAATATTGTCATTTGATTCCTTCCAAAATTAGAGTGTATGCATCCATATTCCCAAGCTATTTGAGAACTGCAATGCCAATGGCACCTTGAAAAGACAATGAGTACTTCTCTAGGCTTATGAGAGACTCAGTACATCCAAGCAAAAAAAGTCCCTAACCCCCTTTAATTACCATTCACTTCCTGTACACCTCCTTTTTCATCATTACTGATTACAGATATATCCATGTCTGAATAATATCTTTCCACTTTATAATCAGACAACTACCACTTATTCTGATAACCTGAGACATTCTAAGTATGATTTTGCCTGCAGAATACTCAGTCTGCATTTGGTCTCTTTTCAGGGGGTAGGCAAATTACCATACACTTTGAGGCAGAAAGCTGACTACAACAACATACTAAGAAGATGTGGGTTGTTTCGGCCTATAGCACCCTGTCCAAGGTGAGAAGTAGAGGATAGTTCTAAATACTCAATGCTGAAACTTCCCAGGCCCAAATGTTACTGTGGAGAAAAATACATAAACCTCAAACCTCCAAGCATCTCACTAAGTCTTCTATAAAAAGCTCATGTACTCAGGGTTCTAGGGGACCTATTTTTATAACAGAAATTATTATTTCTTTATTTTGTAATATCCATTGCCCTCTTGATTTAAGTTGCCCCCACCTATAGAGTCACATCTAACTGGATTCATAGAGAACCTTTTTAAAGGAAGAAGATTAGCATCCCTAGTAGACAGGTGAGGAAAGAGCCATCAGAAGACATGCCCCAGTCACACCAAGGGAAGCTGCCACTTTGCATAGAGCTTGATGCCTGTACTAAGTGTGGGGTCATATTGAAGAAACAGCTCAAAGTCCTAACACAAGTCAGAGACTCAGGTTCTACCCTTGTTTCCACCACCTCAAAGTCACCATGAGTGTACAGTCTAAATTTTCTAGAGCTACTAGGTCAGCGTTCTCAACGTGGCTGCAAATTGGAGTTGCATGGGGAGCTTTGGAAAAACTAATGTCTGTGTCCACTCGAGCATTCTGATATAATTGGTCTGGGTTCTTAAGACTTTCTCAAGTCTTAAGTATCAAGAGTAAGTCTTAATACCCTTCAAAAGCCTCAGTTTATCCACCATGAGAGTGATAAAAGTATTTTATAAAATTATAGTTCTATTCGAAAAATACAAAGATAGTCTGTGTGAGAAAATATTGTGAAAGGAAGTGATCTATACATGCAATGATCTACACTTTTTAAGTGCATCAAGGAACAAACAGAAGTGTTTCAAAACCAATCAAGATTGCCCCCCAAAATATTTTTCTCTCTTAATAACTTGCCTGTAGTGAGCCCTAGGAGGACTTTAGATTTACACTCAACATCAACTTATACAATAACTTTGAATAGAAAACTTTCCTCTAATTTTCCTAGTAGAGNAAGTGGCAAGAGGTGGCAGATGCTTCCCACGACTGTGTCGTTTGTGCTCAAAATGAGCCCTGGCAGAGAAAGCTCCCCTGGGAAACACAACAGATCACACAAAGAAAGGTGCCCCTCACACACTGGCAAGTTGATTACATAGGCCCCTTGTCAAGAGCCAGCAATGTTGTTTATGCTTTCACAGCCATTGATGCGGCTACGGGGTTGTTGTTTGCTTGGCCATGTCCAGCAGCAGACCAGTGGCATACTGTGGCTGCCCTTATATGGTTATGTGCCCTCTACGGGCACCCCCAGGTTATTAAGAGTGACAGAGGCACTCATTTCACGGGGCAAAAAGTGCAGCACTGGGCTGCCAGGATGGACATACAGTGGCTGTTCCACAACCCATACAACCCACAGGCAGCTGGCATAATTAAACGCTACAGTGGCCTTTTGAAGCAAGGCCTTCGGGTGTCGAGACACCCGCAAACGATGCACAACTGGGCCTCATGCCTATGGGAGGTTTTGGAAACTTTAAATGAGAAGCCTCAAAGGGGAGGACCCTCACCAGTGGAGGCTTTGCTGCACCAAACAGCTGCTCCCATACAGTTGCATGTTACTACAAGGGAGGTCCTGTTGAAGCCAGGGTATAGCAAAAATGAAAATATTCTACTGCCAGTGCCTACATGCTTGAAAGCAGGAGAATGCCAGCAATGGACTTGGCCCTGGTGAGTCAAGAGCCCCCACTGTTGGTGGCTGGGCCTAGTGGCCCCATAGGAAGCTGGGTTGACCCATGATTTACAAGTAACACCAGGAGTAGTGGGCGAATGGCCACCAGAAGTAACAGTAGTGTATGGAGGTCCCGATACGGGGACAATTTTGAGAGGAACCTTTGTACTTTCCTTGTGGCCTATTATGGGGTCCCTTGTCCTGTTGCATGTTGAAACCATGCAAGGGTCCCCAAGTAATGCTGTAAAAGTGTGATACCACAAACCTAAGAAACTGCCAATAGCAGCGACACTCCTCTGTCGAGATAAGAAGCTAGCTTGTATCCTCCCTGATGGGAGAGATTTACCCTTACTGGTTCCTATGACTACTGTTTCTTTCTGCCTGTAGGTGCCTATGGGCTAACACCATAGTGGACTGGGCCCATACCTATGCTGGTGTGGCCATCGTCCCTGACTGCTGGGTATGCACGGAGTTTCTGGTCAGCGCCGCCATGGGGCTACTGTGGCATATCCATCTGGCTACTACAGAGGACTGGACTTGGTTGCGAGGATGGAACCACTGGCATAAGACCTGGGACACAACCTGGCAACATGTCCTCTCGTGCATGAGGACGCAAAGAAACCGTACCAAGCCGGGGCTGAGCCATGCCATCTGAAATGGATAGGGGTGGCTCATGAGTGAAAGTGGAGAGCCCATCCAAGTCGTTCCTGTGTGTTTGGAACTGCAGACTGGTGTCAGGGATGTGGTCTGGGTTCCTACAGCCCTTTGCCAGAACATAACCCGAGTGCCTAAAGGTCGGGTATGGTAGAATGGCCAAAAGCAACAGGGTTTGACCCCCACCATTTTTGTCTCAAAGGGGAGTTTGTGGGTTTGTGGCCTGTATAGATAGCCTATCTCCCTGCCAAGTGGACAGGGCGTTGTACATAGGGAAAGCTGTACCTCCCAGCTCGCGTACGCCCCATGCTAGAGAGTCGGCCCCAGAACTGGGAGTCATTCAAGGCCAAGCACTACCCCATCAAGAGGACACCTTGGTGGTTTTATCTCCTGGCCACTGTAAGCCCCCAAGCTAGTTCCATTGTAGTGGAACTTTAGGAGACTGCTCTTGCTAAGCACACCGCCTGGGCCCTTAACCAGACCCACCGGGCCCTCCGCTTCCTAGTGGAGGAAATAGACCAGATAAGAAAAGTAGTCCTCTAGAACAGAATGGCTTTGGATATTTTAACTGCTGCCCAAGGAGGCACTTGTGCTGTTGTATATACTAAATGCTGTGTGCATATTGCTGATAATGAAAAGAATGTAAGCTAGGCGCTGTCTGCCTTAGCCACTGAGATTTATGGCATTCAACGCCTGACAGGAGACCCCCTACAAGAGTGGTGGGCTCATCTGTCCTCCCCCTGGAGATGGGTTGTAGCCCTTGTGGGAGGAGTAGCATGTCTCCTAGTGGTATGCTGTTGTTCCTTGTACTTCTGCTGTGGGCTTTGTGTACAGGGCTCAGCTCTGCTCGCACGACAGAGACTTGGGGCAAGGCCCCAGGCCCCATTGGCATACGAACTGGTGAGGAACCCTGAAGGCGTGGAGTGTAGGGCCCAAAGAGTCGGTCAGGCTCCCTCACCTGGCTGCCTGGCGGCCACTGGAGACAAATGAAATACAACATAGGTGCCCACGTCCAACTTATAGATGTTTATGGTTCTCTGTCTTACGTAAGCACCTTTGGCAATGTGCCACCTTTGTTCTCATACTGTATAAAACCTGGCCATCTGGACCAGGCAAGTGGTGCCTACAGGGTCAGTGTATGACCATGTATAGAAACGTACTGCTTCTTGAATAAAGATGTCGCTTCCTACGGCTCCATGTATCTTCTCCCAACTCCCAGAAGCGCAG
>NW_017731916.1:528454-556791 GCF_001890085.2 Hipposideros armiger | reverse complement strand
TTTTTAATTAAATTTATTAGGGTGACAGTGCTGAGTAAAATTACATAGGTTTCAAATATACAATTCTGTAATACATCATCTATATATCACATTGTGTGTTCACCCCCCAGAGTCAGTTCTCCTATCATCACCATATATTTGACCCTTTTTACCCTCTTCTACCATCCCCCAGCCCCGTTTCCTTCTAGTTGTCTGTGTCTGAGGTTTTGATTATTTGTTTGTCTTGTTTCTTTGTTGCTTTCAGTATTATTCCCTACACATGAGTGAAATCACTTTGTTCTTGGCTTTTTCCATCTGACTTATTTCGCTTAGCAGAACAATCTCAAGGTCCATCCATGTTGTTGAAAATGGCACTATTTCATCTTTTCTTATGGCAGAGTAATATTCCACTGTGTATATATACAACATCTTTATCTAATCATCTATTGAAGGACACTTTTGTTGTTTCCATGTCTTGGCCACTGAAAATAATGCTGCAGTAAACATTGGAACACATATGTCTTTATGGATAAATGTTTTCAGATTTTTGGGGTAGATACCCAGGAGAGGGATTGATGGGTCATTTGGTAATTATCTTCTTAATTTATATGGTAATTATCTTCTTAATTTTTTTGAGGAAACTCCACACTGCCTTCCATAGTGGCTGCACCAATTTACATTTCCGCCAACAGTGTATGAGGGTTCCTTTTTCTCCACAGCTTCTTCAATACTTGTTATTGTCTTGTTGATGATTGCTATTCTAACAGGTGTGAAGTAATATCTCATTGTGGTTTTAATTTTCATTTCCCTAATAGCTAGTGAAGTTGAGCATTCTTTCATATATCTGTTGGCTGTTTGTATGTCTTCTTGGGAGAAGTTTCTGTTCATGTCTTCTGCCCATGATTTAATTGGATTGTTTGTCTTTTTGTTGTTGAGTTGTATGAGTTCCTTATATATTTTGGATATTAGCCCCTTATTGGAGGTATAGTTTGTAAATATCTTCTCCCATTTGGTTGGTTGCCTCTTTGTTTTCTTGATGGTTTCTTTTCCTGTGCAGAAGCTTTTTAGTTTGAAATAGTCCCATTCATATATTTTAGCTTTTACTTTCCTTGCCTTTGAGGTCAAATTCAAAAAATCCTCTTTGAACCCAAGGTCCATAAGTTTAGTACCTATGCTTTCTTTCATGCACTTTATTGTTTCAGGTCTTATGTTTAGGTCTTTGATCCATTTGGAGTTAATTTTGGTATATGGTGACAGATAGCAATCTGGTTTCATTCTTTTGCAAATGGCTTTCCAATTTCCCCAGCACCATTTATTGAAGAGGGTTTCTTTTCTACATTGCATGTTTTTGACTCCTCTGTTGAAAATTATCTGTCCATATTTATGTGGGTTTATTTCTGGGTTTTCAGTTCTATTCTATTGGTCTGTATGTCTGTTTTTCTGCCAATACCATGCTGTTTTGATTACTGTTGTTCTGTAGTACAAACTGAAGTCAGGGAGTGTAATACTCCAGCATTGTTCTTTTTTCTTAGGATTGCTTTGGCTATTTGGGGTCTTTTCCATAAAAATCTGATGATTTTTTGTTTTATTTCTTTAAAGAACAGCATAGGGATTTTGATGGAGATTACATTACATCTGTATATTGCCTTTGGTAATATGACCATTTTAACTATGTTGATTCTTCCAATCCATGAGCATGGACTGTCTTTCCATTTCTTTGTCTTGTTCAATGTCTTTTAACAATGTCTTATAGTTTTCAATGTATAGGTCCTTCACATTCTTTGTTAAGTTTATCCCTTGGGATTTTATTCTTTTTTGTTGCAATTGCAAAAGGAATATTTTTTTTCTTTTTCTGAAATTTTATTGTAGTATATAAGAATGCAATGGATTTTTGTACATTGATTTTGTAGCTGGCAGCTTTACTGTATTTATTGTTTCTAATAGCTTTTTGGTGGGGTCTTCAGTGTTTTTTATATAAAGAATCATGTTATCTGTAAAAAGAGACAATTTACCTCTTTCATTTTCAACTTGGATGCTTTTTATTTCTTTCTTTTGCCTGATTGTTCTTGCTAGGACTTCCAATATTATGTTGAATTACAGTGGTGATAGGGGATACCCTATCTTGTTCCCAAATGTAGAGCAAAAGGCTTCAGTTTTTCACTGTTCATTATGATATTAGTTGAGGACTTTATTATGTTAAGGTATTTTCTTTCTATACCCATTTTATTGAATTTTTAAATCATAAATTAATGTTTTAACTTATGCTTTTTTCTGCATCTATTGATACAATCATGTGGTTTTTATCTTTTATTTTGCTTATGTGGTGTATCACATTGATCAATTTGCATATGTTCAACCATCCTTGTGCCTCTGGGATGAACCCCACTATATAGTGATGTATAATATTTTTAATGAATTGCTGTATGTGATTTGCTGGAATTTTATTTAAAATTTTTGCACCTGTATTTGTCAGAGATATTGGTCTGTAATTTTCTTTTTTGTGTTATCCTTATAAGGTCTTGGTATCAGGATAATGTTGGCCTCATAAAATGAGTCAGGGAGTGTTGTCTCTTCTTCAATTTTTTGGAAGGGTTTGAGGAGGACAGGTGTTAGATCCTCTTTGAATGTTTGGTAGAACTCACTAGTGAAGCCATCTGGTCCTGGACTTTTGCTTTTGGGAAAGCTTCGGATGACTGATTCAATATTCTTGCTGTTGATCAGCCTATTTAGATTTTCTGGTTCATCATGATTCAGCCTAGGAATACTATATGTTTCTAAGAACTTGTCCATTTCTTCTAGGTTATTGAATTTGGTGGCATGTAGTCCTTCGTAGTATTCTTGGATGATCCTTTGTATTTCTGTGGCATCCGTGGTAACCTCTCCTCTTTCATTTCTGATTTTGTTTATTTGTGTCTTTTCTCTTTTTATCTTAGTGAGTCTAGCCAAGGGTTTGTCAATTGTATTAATCTTTTCAAAGAACCAGCTCTTTGTTGCATTAATTTTTTATGTTGTCTTTTTGTTCTCTATTTCATTTAGTTCAGCTCTGATTTATATTATTTTCTTCCTTCTGCTGACTTTGGGTTTCATTTGTTCTTTTTCTTGTTGTTTAAGTTTTAATGTTAGGTCGTTTTGTTTACTTGGGACTTTTCTTGTTTCTTGAGATAGGCCTGTAATCATATAAATTTCCCTCTTATTATTGCTTTTGCTGCACCCGAGTAATTTTGATAGGGTCTATTTTCATTCTCATTTGTTTCTATGTATCTTTTGATCACTCTTCTTATTTCTTCTTTGACCCAATTCTTCTTTAAAAGTATGTTGTTTATTTGTGGGTTTTCCTGCTTTCTTTTTGCAGTTGATATCCAATTTCAAAGCCTTGTGATCAGAGAATATGCTTGGTATGATTTCAATCTTCTCAAATTTGCCGAGGTTAGTTTTGCATCCCTACTTATGATCTATCCTTGAGAATGTTCTATGCACACTAGAAAAGACTATATAGTCTGGTATTCTAGAATGAAGTGCTCTCTAGTGTCAATTATACCCATTTGGTCTAATGTGTCATTTAAAGCTAACATTTCCTTATTATTTTCTGTTTAGATGATCTATCCATAGCTGTCAATGATATATTAAGGCCCTACTATAATTTTGTTTTAGTCAATTTCTCCCTTTAGTTATGTTAGTAGTTGCTTTGTGTATTCTGGTACTCCCTGATTGGGGGCACATATATCGATAAGTGTTATGTCTTCTTGTTGTAATGTATCCTTTATCATTATGAAATATCCATCTTTGTCCCTTGTTACCTTTTTTATCCTGAAGTCTGCTTCATCTGATATAAGTGTGGCTATACCCACTTTTCTCCAGATACCATTTGCTTGAAGTATCGATTTCCACCCTTTAACTTTGAGTCTATATATGTCCTTGTAGCTGAGATGCGTTTCTTGGAGGCAGCATATGGTTGGATTTTGTTTTTTGATCCAATCTGCTACTCTGTGCCTTTTTACTGGTGAATTCAGTCCATTTACATTTAGGGTGATTATTGATATATGAGGATTCCCTATATCCATTTTGTCTTTTGTTTTCTGGTGTCTTCGTGTCTCCATTGTTTCTTTGCCTTTTTATTGCTCTCTGTTGTTTTAGTGTGGTGGTAGTCTATGATTTTTCCCTTTTCCTTCTTTTTTTATGTTATATATCTCAGTTCTGGATTTTTTTTTTTTGAGTGGTTACCATTAAGTTTATGTAATAGAAAGTTTCATATATACAGTAGTACTTTTTTTTCACCATGTTCCTTATCTCCTTTTCCTTTTGCAGGTTCAGACCTTTACTCTCTACCCTTTTATATTTTTTGTTGTCACAAGTTATCCTTACTTATGCTGTGAGTTGATATCTGAGTTGCAGTAGCAAGTTGTCTTTTTCCTCTCTTTTTCCTTTTTTTAAAAAGGTTTTCACTGTTTTTACCTTTTATGTTAATTTTAAGTGTATAGTGCCCCATTTTGTGTAGGCATTGCCATTTCCTGCTTCTGTCTGTCTGTTCATTATATTGCTCATGGTTTTGTGTTCTTTTGATTTTTGTTTCAGATTGAATAGCCTCGTTCAGTATTTTCTGTAATGCAGGTTGTGTGTTAGATAATTCCCTCAGCTTCTGTGTATGTGGAAATGTCTTTAATCCTCTTTAATATCCAAAGGATATCTTTGCTGGATATATTATTCTTGGCTGATAATTTCCTTCTTTCAATCATTTGAATATTTTATTCCACTTCCTCCTAGCTTGTAGAGTTTCTGCTGAAAAGTCTGATGATCATCTAATGGGCTTTCCCTTTTAAGTTACTGCTTTTTTCCCCTGGTTGTCTTGAGAATTCTTTCCTTGTCATTAATTTTTGACAGCTTCAATACAATGTGCCTTGGAGAAGGCCTGTTGGGATTGAGGTAATTAGGCATTTTCTTTGTTTCTTGGATTCAACGATTCAGTTCTTTCCACAGGTTTGGGAAGTCCTTGTTGACTATTTGTTTGAATAAACTCTCTTTTCCCTTCTTCCTCTCTTCTTCTGGTATACCCATTATTCTTATGTTGTTCTTTCTGATGGAGTGAGGAAGTTCTTATAGAGTTCTTCCTTTTCTTTTAACTCTCAAGTCTCTCTCTTCTTCCATCTGTGTCATTTCCAGATTTCAATCTTCGATATCACCAATTCTTTCCTCCATCTGGTCAGCTCTATTATCTAAGCTGGCTATTTCATTCTTCATTTCTTTTATTGAATTCTTCACCTCCAGAATTTCTAGTTCTTTTTAAAAATTTTAATCTCTTTGGTGAAATATTCATTTTGCTCTTTGATTGTGTTTCTGAGTTCATAAACTGCCTATCTGTGTTTTCTTGGATCTTTTTTTTTTCAGAACTGTAATCTTGAATTCTCTATTATTTAAGTCACATGTTTCCATGTCTTTAAGTTCATTTTCTGGAGACTTTCTTTCTGAGCTGCCTTGTTACCTTGGTTATTCATAGCAATTAATGAATTATTATTTCTCATATTGGGCATCTACAGGAGTGGGTTCTGCAGCAGGTTGATATGAAGAGGTCTTTCTTTTGGTTCTCTGTAGGTGTGGCTGGAATGTTTTATTTTCTCTCCTGCTGCAGCCTTTTATTTTCTCTTGTGCTGTTCTGGCTTCTCACATGATGGAAGGTGGAATTTTCCTCTGTGAGCAGGTCACCTGGGTCTTAGGGCACCGCCTCCGTGGGAGGATGTGGAGGGCAATAGAATCTGAGCTCCTGAAATCGCAATGCTGCCCTTGCAGCCTGATGCAAAGCCTGTGTGTCTCAGTGGTTTTGGTTGCCCCCACAGGGATATGCCGAGAAAGGTGGTGGTGGGGTGAGCTGTGAAAGGCGACTAGTGCATTTGTGGCTCTGAGCAATGGTGACTACCAGCCCACAGGTATCTCGCCCCTACAGCTCTTTCCCTGTTGCCAGAATTAGTCAGTCGCACTGTGCATCTTTGTCTGCGGGACCATCATCCCATTTCCTAGGGCTGTAGATATTCTGTTCTTAAATCTGACACTGCTACCGTTTCTTCTGGAGCCACTTCTAACACTGGGAGGATGCGGGTGGGGTGAGTTCTGGGGGGTTGGAGGGGGGAGTCGGCCAGGCTCTGTCTTTGTTTTCTGTTTTCTGCCTGGCAGTGAGGACTTAAGTCACAGTTCTCATTTGCAAGGTCTCTGGCCCCAAATGCTCAATCCAGCTATATTATATGGTGATCCCTCAGGCATGACTGTGGGCCACAGGAAGTGCACGTGCAGCCTGGATTCTTTCCTCTCTCAAGACTGCAGTGAGCTCTGGACGGCATCCTGCAGCCCCCGGTCCGCATCTCTGCACTTCCCTCTTCTCTCCTCCCTGCTCTTCCAATTTGCCCACCTTCGGATTATTCGATGCAAATATCTTTCAGATGTGCTTGTCTGTTCCTTAAGTTATCTTTTGTTGAATTATAGCTGTTCAATTTGTTGTAACTTCCAGGAGAGATTTCAAGAAGTACTCCTTATGCTGCCATTTCTGGGATATAATCACCCTCCTCTTGAATTTTTTGGAACAGTTTAAGAAGGACAGGTGTTAATTCTTCTTTGAATGTTTGGTAAAATTCACCTGGGATCCATCTTGTCCATCACGTTTGTTTCTTGGGTGTTTTTTGATTACTAATTCAATTTCATTATTAGTAATCACTGTTCAGATTTTCTGTTTCTTCCTAGTTCTGTCTTGGAATATTGTATGTCTTTAAGAATTTATCCATTTCTTCCAGATTGTCCAACTTGTTGCCATATAATTATTCATAGTATTTTCTTATAATCCTTCATATTTCTGTGATGTCAGTTGTCCCTTTTCCTCTTTCATTTCTGATTTAATTTATTTGGGTTAGCTCTCTTTTTTTACTTGGTGATTTTGGTTAAAGATTTATCAATTTTAATTGTCTTTTTAAAGAACCAGCTTTTGTTTCCATTAATCCTTTGTATTGATTTTTTAGATTCTATTTCAGTTATTTCTGCTCTGATATTGATTACTTCCTTTCTTCTTCTCACTTTGGGCTTTATTTGCTGTTTTTCTCTTTCTAGTTCCTTTAGGTAAACAGTCAAACAGACTGTTTGACATTTTTCTTGTTTCTTGAGGTAGGCCTGTAATGCTATGAATTTCCCTCTTAGGACTGCTTTCACTGTGTCCCATTGATTTGGGGTTATCAGTTTTCATTTTCATTTACCTCAAGATATCTCTTGATTTCTTCCATGATCTCTTTCATTGTTATGTTAACTCATTCATTGTTTAGTAGCCTGTTATTTAGTCTCCATTTGTTTGTGTGTTTTTCAGGGTTTTTTCCCTCATAATTCATTTCTACTTTAATACCATTGTGGTTGCAGAACACACTTGATATGATTTCAATGTTCCTAAATTTACTGAGAAGTGTTTTGTGGCCTAATATGTGGTCTACCTTAGTAAATGTTCTAGGTGCACTTGAAAAGAATGTATATTCTGCTTTTTTGGGGGTGAAATGCATCTCATCTAATATATCATTTAAAGCCTCAGTTTCCTTCTTGATTTTCTATCTGGATGATATATGCACTGATGTCACTCAGGTGTCAAAATCTACTATGACTGTATTACAGTCAATCTCTCCTTCATGTTTGTCAATATTTGCTTTATATATGTAGGTGGTCCTATGTTAAGAGCATAAATGTTTACAAGGGTTATATTCTCTTGTTGAATTAATCTTGTTATCATTATGAAATGCACTTTTTTTGTCTTTTATTATAGCCTTTGTTTTAAAATCTATTTTATCCAATATATGTATTGCTACTCCAGTTTTTTTTTCATTTCCATTTTCATGAGATATCTTTTTCTTTCTGTTTTTAAAATTAAATTTATTGGGGTGACAATGGTTAGTAAAATTACGTAGGTTTCAAGCATACAATTCTATAATACATCATCTATATATCACATTGTGTGCTCATCACCCAGAGTGAGTTCTTCTTTCATCACCATATATTTGACCCCCTTTACCCTCTTCTACCATCCTCTCTCCCTTCTTACCCTCTGGTAACCACTAAACTCTTGTCTATGTCTACGAGTATCTTTTTCCATTTTTTTACTTTCACTCTGTGTGTGTCTTTCAATCTGAAGTGAGTCTCTTGTAGACAGCATATGTATGGTTCTTGTTTCTTATCCATCAGCTACTTTATGTCTTTATTTTGGAACATTTAATACATTTACATTTAAAGTGATTATTGATAGGCACATAGTTATTGTCATTTATTACTTATATTTGTGTTCATTTTTCCCTCCTTCTTCTTTTTAAAGAAGTCCCTTTAAACATTTCTCATAATACTAGTTTGGTGGTGATAAAACTTAGCTTTTTCTGGGAAGCTCTTTATGTCTCCTTCAATTTTAAATGATAGCTTTGCTGGGTAGTGATCTTGGCTATAGTCCTTGCTTTTCATCACTTTGAATATTTTGTGCTAATCCTTTCTGATCTGCAAAGTTTCTGTTGAGAAATGAGCTGCTGCTTTTATTGGAGTTCCCTTGCAGGTAACTGACTACCTTTCTCTTGCTGCTTTTAAGATTATATTTTTGTCTTTAACTTTTGGTATTTTACTTATTATGTGTGGGCCTCTTTGGTTCATCTTGTTTGGGACTCTGAACTTCCTGGACTTGTCTGTCTATTTTGTTCACCATGCTAGGGAAGTTTTGCATCCTTAGTTTTAAAAATAAATTCTCAATCACTTCTTCTCTCTCTCTCTCTCTCTCTCTCTCTCTCTTCTGCTTCTGGTACCCTTATGATGCAAATGTTGTTACACTTGATGTTGTCCCAGAGGTCCCTTAAACTATCCTCATTTAAAAAATTTTTTTTCTTTTTACTGTTTTGATTGGGCGTTTTCCATTACTATACCTTCCAAATTGCTGATTTAAACCTCTGCTTTATCTAACTTGCTGTATATTCCTTCTAGTGTATTCTTCATTTTGATTATTGTATTCTTTATTTCTGACTGGTTCTTTTTTTTATGATTCTATATCCTTTTTTATGCTTATTATCTCTTTGCTGAAGTTATTACTAAGTT
This sequence comes from Hipposideros armiger, assembly GCF_001890085.2. Classification (NCBI taxonomy): domain Eukaryota; kingdom Metazoa; phylum Chordata; class Mammalia; order Chiroptera; family Hipposideridae; genus Hipposideros; species Hipposideros armiger. The sequence continues at coordinate 547,734 of NW_017731916.1, read as the reverse complement.
CCTTGAGCATCCTTATAACCAATGTTTTGAACTCTATATCTGGTAGATTGCTTGCCTCCACTTCATTTAGGTTTTTTTCTCGAGTTTTCTCGTTTTCTTTCATTTGGGACATGTTTCTTTGTCTCCTCATTTTGGCTGCCTCTCTGTGTTTGTTTCTATGTATTAGGTAGATCTATTATGTTTTCCAGTGTTAGAAGGGCGTCCTTATGTAGTAGGCGAGGTGTGGCGTCCAGTGGCACATTATCCCTGATCACCTGAGCCAGGTGTTTCAAGAATGTCCCTTGTGTAGTTTATGTGTGCCCTCCTGTTTTAATTGAAACTTGATTTCTATTTGCACATCAGTGGGTGGGATTGACAATCAGGCTGACTAGTTGTAAGGATTGGCCATAACCACAGCATACATACAAGCTGTTTTGCCAAGACTGACCCAATTGAATGAGATTTGCCCCAGCAGGCTCTGGTGCCTTCCAAGATCACCCTTTGGGTGTGCTATTTGTAGAGCTAATTGGGTGGTGCTCTGCCCTGGTCTGAAGCTGGCCTCTTGGGATGTGTTCCAGTGCAAACCTAGGTTAGCTGCTGCTGGTGATGAGCCCAAGGCTACCTGGCAGGAGCTACAAAGCCATCCATGATTTCTCGCTTCCTTTGCTGGACCAGGAGACATGTGTTAGAGACCATACTCTGAACCAAAGCTGGCTGCCACCAGTACCAAACCTGGGGAAGTTCAGCAAAAGTCCCAGGGTTTCCTGAGGTGTGCTCTTGCCAGCCATCTACCTGTAAGGATCAGCCACTGAAAGAGCCTCAAGTGGTACATGAGTTGGGTGAGGCAGGGTCTCAGGGAGTCACCACAATGGGGCGAGTAGTGTTTATCAGATTAATGCAGATTCAGATTTGGCACCAATGCTGAGCCTGGGACCACTCAGCAAACACACTTATGCTGACTGCCACCTGTCAGAGGCCCATGGACCCCCAAGAGTTGTTCAAGAAAAACTGAAGTGTAGGCCAATGTTGGGCTGCCAAAAGAGGAGGTGCATATGTTGGTTGGGTTGGGGTCCCAAGGAGTCACCAGGGTGGAGTGAGCACAATTCACCAGGCCAGTGAAGATTTAGATTTGGTCATGTTGGGTGAGGGCTCAAAACAGGAAAGATGGCTTCTGCCCACCATCTGTGTGGGGGAGGGCTCAAAACAAGGACAATGGTGGCTGTCCTTCCAGTCCTCACCTTGAAACCACACTACTCAGTCTCTCTCTGTAAGTCTCTGGCACCTCCTGAGCTGCTGTCCCTGCACCAGAGCCTAGGTTGAGTGCCTGGGAGTGACAGAGTCTGTGCACAGGCCCTTTAAGAGGATGCCTGGGTTTTCCACAGCTTTCTGTCTCACCCAAATGAAGGGAATCCCCACTGATTTTCACAGCCAGATGTTGTGGGGGTTCTTCTTCCTAGCATTGGTGTTCCAGGTTGGGGAGCTCAGTGTGTGACTAGGACCCCTCATTCCTCAGGAGGGACCCCTGCAACTTAGATATCTCTCCCAGTTCTCAGCTGCCACTTATGCATGTGGTACCAGCCCATTTTGTGTCCCTGCCCCTCCTACCAGTTTTGAAATAGCTTCTTCTCTATATACTTAGTTATGGGACTTCTGTTCATTTAGTCTTCAGATGGTTCTCCAGGTTGATTGTTCTACAATTTAGTTGTAATTTTAATGTGGTCATAGGAGGAGGCAAGCACAGTATTTACCTACTCCACCATCTAGACCAGAACCTCCTCAGCTTCTTAATTATTGACATTTAAATGGAAATATTAATTTTCATTTCTTTTATTTCAGATGATGCTTGGCATCTCTTTTTTGTTAGTTTGTCCTCATTTTGGTTTCATTCTATACACATTTCCTGCTCTTGTCCCATCTTTCTGTTGGAGTTCCTATATGCTTTGCTGAGTTGCTAGTGTTTCTAGGTATTAATCTTTAGTCAGTTTGTCATCATATGTATCATCTCTCAATTGGTTACTGTCGACTTTATCTATGATATCCTTTGTTGAGCAGATATCCTTAATTTTACTGTAATCAAATTTTGCCTTATGCACTTTTATGCATTTTCTGTACTTTTGGTGTTTTAAGAAATATTCCCAAGCCCTGGGTCACATAGCTTTAAATATTACTTTCTATAGACTTTAAAGCTTTACCTTTTATATATAGATTTTTAATTACTCTGCAGTCCACCTTTATATGTGGTTTCAGCTAGGAATCCAATTTTATTTTTCTCCATTTAGTAGGTCAATTTTCCCAATCACATTAGGTACAGAGATAGTCTCTTCCTGATTGTTTTTTAGCACCACCTATATAATATATTAAATAAATTTGGGTCTATCTCTGAGAGCTCTATTTTTCTCCATTGTTCTATTTATCTGTTCTTACATGAGTGCCCACATGATTTAATTACTGTGACTTCATGGCACATCTTAATACATAGGAGAATAATACTTTTCTTTTACAAAGTTGACTTAGCTATACATANGGGCTGCAGCCTACGCCGTCGCCAGCGACTCGTGGCAGCCCAGCTCCAGGTTGAGCTGTTGTTCAGCATCTTAGCTGTAGAGGGCAGTGTTACTGGCCCCCATATGTGGGATCCGAACCGGGGCCCTCTGGCATCCCAAGCGAGTTCCCAACCATCGCGCCACTCGGCCGGCCCAATGCCCACATGATTTAATTACTGTGACTTCATGGCACATCTTAATACATAGGAGAACAATACTTTTCTTTTACAAAGTTGACTTAGCTATACATAGATCTTTTTTATTTCATATAAATTTTAAAATAAGTTTATTGAGTTCTTTCTTTAACACAGCAAGTGCTTTAGTTGGAAAAGTATTTAATGTTTAGATTCATTTGGGAATATTGACATATTTATTATAATAAATTATCATATTAAGAGTATGAAATGACTCACCATATATTTGGATTGTATTCCTATATCCATGAAAAGAGTTATTTTTTTTCCATAAATATCTAGTGAATTCTTTGCTAACTACTATGTATTTTGCTTTTATTTTCGACTATTGTAGGAGGTACCTTAAATTTTTAAAATAGTCTAGTTAGTTACTGTTAATATTCAAAAATGCAGTTGGTCTTTTTAAGTTACTCTTGTGTCTGAAAACTTTGCTGAACTATTTTTAGTTATAATGGTTTAATTCTGTTGGGGTTTTTTTTTACATATAATCATATTATCTGCAAATGACAGTTTTGGATTTTCCAGTTATTTCATCTTTGATTTATTGTTTGCATTTATTTATTTATTTTAAAGCATTTTTAAAACATTTGCTTTAATTCCAACTGTGTTGGGACCAATTTACTCCCAGGATTGAATATTTCCCAGAGACTCACATGGTGTCTTCTTTTGTGGGACATCTGAAGAGTCCCATTTGTTTTGGAGAGTCATGTAAAATTTCCAGAAATTTGACAAAAATATCTACCCCACTTTGTGGGTGAGGAAATGAAAGCAGTTTTTAAAAAAACATTTGTGAAATGAATACTGAAACTCTCCTTTCCAAATCAAAAGTTAGAAATTAATTTAGGTGTACAGTTATGATTGTAACTATTTCTAGAATGCCTGTATGAGGAGTGATTGACACCTTCTGCACTGTGTAGCTATAGATAAATAACAATATAAAACACATACTGTGTTTTCAATGTGCCATATCTTCTTTAACTATTTTTTTATATATTATTTCACCTAACAGACATTTGAGGTGAGTACTGTTAATTTCCCCCTTTTTACTAATGGGAAAACTGAAGCAGGAAGTGGTCAAATACTTTGCAAAGGTCACACAGCTAGTAAGAACCAGAGCCAGGATTCAGACCCCAGCAGTCTGGCCTCAACTCCATGTTCTCAGCATCAGGCTCCGTCCTCTGTGACCCAGGATATATTGTCATCTTCAGAAGGAAAGTTCCGGCATCTCTAATGGCAATCAGTTGTCAGCTTCACTTCATCACCTTTAACAGCCAGTACTATTTTATAGTCCTTTTGGGTACAGCTAAGTATAGTAGGGAATATTCCTTTATTGCCATTACCTTGGTCTCTGTTTCTTTTCCTCCTTGCAGTCCAACTGGCAGACCCTTCAAACCAAAATAGTCAAGTACTTCTGTTATCCCAAAGAAAGATCCACCACAGAACAAGAGAAGAAACAGAGAGATGGCAGGTCTCTGCAGGCTGCTGCTTTCCATCAGACTCAGCATGATGCTCAGACAGATGCTGCCTGTCCACAGAGAGAAGAGCAGCACTGCGTTACAGTCTGGGCAAGAAAGACCACACATTCTAGCTTCTCTGACTTGGGTTTCCTATGAAAAGCACTATTACTATGTTTTGAGTATTAAAAATATGCAGATTAGACACCTCTATACTCAAATGTGAATACCTCTCCTCCCCGACTCCCCTCCACCAATCCAAATGTAAAATGCAAAGACTAATACTCTTGTTTATAGATATTCTGGTTATATATATGATTGGTTCTTCTGTTTAGAGATGGCTAGGTAATAGCGCATTGTCTGTCTACTAAAACAAAAGTCTTTCAAAATTATGATGAAATGTATTTAAAGGGGCAAGAATAAGCTGGAAATTTACAGCTAAATTTGGTTCTGACTTAGAAATGTAGGTATTTATAGGATACCTTAAATGAAGAGGCTAAATCACATGCTGAAGAGATGTGAAAACTTGTTTATCTCAGGTTAAAGAGTGTAAAATGTGCATTTCTTCACATGCACAAACCCCTCCTTACTCATGGTTTTTCCCCATGAATCAATGAGTCCATGTTTTTATGGAGTCTTCAGACACCAGAGTTTCTATTTTCAAATGATCATTGTGTTCACCACTGCCAGAAATAAGTCACCTCAGCACACTCTAATGGTAGCAATTTTGTGACGCATAAAATTGATTTATGCTTACAATCAAAATGTATTTTCCTTGATAATTTATGCTCAACAATTTAACATAATTATTTTTGCCACAATTTTAACATTTCTGCCTTCCTTACAGTCAACTCTGGAGGACAAGCACACACTATATACACATACACACACACACACACACACACACACACACACACACACACACACCATTATCCTTCAGTGGCTGGATTAAAAAAAAATGTTATAGCAACCCCTTTTGTATTTTGTTGTGACAAGATTGAATTTAAACAGCCTAGGAAGTCAAAACAACAGGAGAAATATCAATACATATTAACTTAATCAAGGAGCTGTGCTCTGCCATCCTTGTCTACACTCGAATTATGCTTCCACAATATGTTCATGTCGCTATTGGCATTTTGTAACTTCTCCACAAATATTTGCAGTCTTCAGCAGTCATCCAAAATGAAGGATGGCTATAAGCTTCCAGACATCTTCTTTGCATCTGTATGAGATTTTGTCACAACCGTTTCAAGAAAATCACTCCTCAGGCAAGCTCTGACTCACTTGTTTGAAATCACAATCTTAAAACATCTTTTATGATTCTTCACATCCCCCAATGGCATTCCAATAAAAACTTTATTCTCTGATGCTCTGAATAAACCTTTTGAAAAGAAAACCTAATAAAAGATACATTAACCCAAATAAATACACAATGTACTGGCCCCATCAAATCCTGGGTGTGCCACACAAGACTTTGAAACAAGTACCTGATTAAGGCACCAGGAGTTAGAACAATGAGACAAATGTACCAAGTGGAGACAGCAAATATACCTGACCTTTTACATAAGCTCTCAGTTGCTATTCATTCATGCCAGCATGTTCCATTCTTTCTCCCTCAAAAGGTAATTGGAAGAGACACTCCAGTAGTCTCATTAAGCACACAAAATGCTCACTTTATCATATATGAAGATGATTCTACTGGCCCAGGAATACTCTGAGCTGTTTTCAGAGTAATAACAAGTGAGCACTTAGCCATTTCCACTTTCCCATTCACTGTTCCTGGAGACCCAAAACTCTAACCTGCAACAGATCCTCAGATAGTGTTCTAGTCATAAAATCAAACGGAGCTCAGGGTCCACCTGACCATTGAACAATGTTGATATTTAAGACAGGCTGCATAATTTGCAGTGCAAAGTGCAAAATATAAATGGGGGTTCCTTAGTTCAAAATCAATAAGAATTTCAAGTCAGTGAAAGCAAAGCATTACGGCAAGCATGAGAAACTTTCAAAAGCCAGGCTTTGTGCAACTACACAGGTTTCAGTCCCATGAAGCCACCTTTCTGCTTCCCTCATCTTTTGTTTGAAAATACTCAGATGGGCCGGCCTGGTGGCTGAGTTCGTTAGAGTGTGAGCTCTGAGCAACAGGGTTGCTGGTTCAATTCCCACATGGGCCAGTGAGCTGCGCCCGAGCTGAGCTGCCACTGAGCTGCCAGAGGGCAGCTGGATGGCTCACCTGGTGAGAGCGCGTGTTCTTAACAACAAGGTTGCTGGGTTCGACTCCCACATGGGATGGTGGGCTGCGCCCTCTGCAACTAGGCTGAAAATGGCGACTGGACTCGGAGCTGAGTTGTACCCTCCACAACTAAGATTGAAGGACAACTTGACTTGGAGCTGATGGTTCCTGGAAGAACATAATGTTCCCCTTCCCCAATTCCCCAACACTGTTCCCCAATTAAATATTTTTTAAAAAAAGAAAAAAATTACTCAGAGGTGAGGAGACTTTGCTATAATAACAATAATAACAGCAAAGGCCCAGATAGGTGACTGTCAATAAAAAAACCTCAAACAAGCAGCTCTCGCCAAGAAAGCTCCCTCTGCTTACCCAGATACGCAATGCAAATCAATATTTCCTCTTGCTTGGGGTAAAAGAGCTCAAACATAAGATTGACTTTGAGAAGGAAATAAATGCACATAAAATCTTAACTGCCCAGTCTCTTTAAAATTCTCTTTTTAAAAAAAGAAAACAATTTAAGTGTTACCCTAATGCTAGGATTTCTGGGAAGATATTGGAATTGACACCTTGTCTTTCCACGTCCTTTCACTACTTTTTTTCTGGATTTACTTTGTAGAAAAAAACAACAAAAAAAGGCATCCATGTTGATTTCTAAAACAGTTCTATGAGCATATCCAAACTTATGTAATTCTTCATGTAAATACAAATATTAAAATAGCCAGATCTTGGCAATGATTACCCTTTAAAATGACACAAAATGATAAAAGTGTTCTTATATTTCTGTAAATTCTAGGACTCACTTGAACCAACCATTTAAGAGTAATTTTCTCTAAGTATTGTTTGTTATTATCAAATATATGAGAGAACCAAATTCAAGCCTTTCCTGTTGACCTTTCTTCTCAACAATTTAAAGTTGCCATGCCATGGAGTAGTGGGAATTCTCAGCTTTGTGAGAAATTCAGCTTCGACTTTTCCATGGACTATGTGTAGCAGAGGCCAAATCTAAAGAACTTGTTAACAATTAGGGTAAAATCATTAACTACAGATCAACTTCTGTTAATTGATTGACAAAACTCCTCTCAACCAAAGTTCCAAAATATTTTTATGTAATTGTGCTGATGTTCATATATATGTATTTCCTTCAATGATTATTTATTGAGTTCCCTACTGGCCTTGCAGCATTCCATTCTATATTTTGCAGTCTAAAATATAGGAGTATAGGATATAGAAAACTAAATATTGGACAACTATAATGTACCCTTGAGGTACTTACAATCTAATAAAGGAATGAATATATAAATAACCACAATATGAGGTTTAAAAAAAAAAAAAAGAAAAGAAATGCCATAAGGGAACTATGTATTTGGTATTGTGGGAGTTCAGACAGAGAGATAATACTTCTCCATCGAAAGGTCTTCAGCGATATCCCATGGAAAAACTATTAATTTCACACAATGTGATATATAATTGATGTATTACAGAATTGTACACCTGAAACCTATGTAACTTTACTAATCATTGTCACCCCAATAAACTTTTTTTAAAAACCTATTTAATTCTTCCTTGAACTAAAGAAAAGAATGTGGAGAAATTATGGAGGCAGGCCTTCTATCAAAATGAAACAGTATCAGGTATACCATAACCATGTAGACGATCTAGTGACTTTCTAGGTAATAGGCATTTGGTCTACCTTTCCCCTTCTTCTCTGTAATTTTCCAGAGAAATCTATACTCACTGAATCCTTTTCCTCCTTTCCCTAACCCTCAGTAATCTGGCTTCTGCTCCCATCTTCAATTGAATATATTCTCAGAAAATGCCACTTAAATGTCAAATGTAATGGGTGTTTTAAAATCTAAATCTTATTGGATTTGCTACATGTGATATAGTTAATCACTCCTTCCTTCTTGAGGCTTCCATAACACCACATTCTTTGGCTGTTCTTATACCTTGAATGGCTCCTTCGCTGGTTCCTTCGTGGGCTCGTCTTCTTCCATCTGCTCTGTAAAGACTGCCATTTCACAGGGTTCTGTCCTCCACCCACTTTTTCTCTCACTCCACATGCTCCCTGGGTAACCACAACCATTCTCATGATTTTAATTACCATCTATATGCCAAGGACTCTTAAATCTATACTTCCAGCCTTGGCCTCATCCCGTGAGCTGCAGATTCAAATAATATCAAAGCTCCAGTTCAGTGTATCATAGGCAACTAAAATTCAACATTTGGAAAATAAAAACCATTAGTTTTCTTCCCTAAAATGTCACCTCCTCTTTTCTGCCTCAGTTGGAGTTTGCTGATTTTGCTCACTATGTATTTCTCAAACCTGTCCCCTCCTTTCTATCATTCCTACCAAGGTCCTAGCTCAGCACTTATCAGCCTTGCCTAGAGTACATTAACAGCCTCCCCAACTGCAACCTTGTCCCCTCAAACCCACCTTTAAACATCTGCCAGAAAAAATCTAGCTTAATTACACACACACACACACACACACACACACACACACACACACACACACACGCACCTTAAACTCTTTGTCAGCAATACATTTCTTGGGAATAAGATCACAGTTCCTTAATATGAAATACAAGGCCCCTTATGATCTGTCCATTGTGGAAGAGGAGGGAAGTTCTCAAATAGCCACTTGACAGCTAATGAGGAACACATAAAAGATTATTGGGCAGCACCAGTGGCCCAAATGAATGAAAAGAACCTGATTTTTACAGAGGCATTTGCCTGGCTAGATATTTTCAGCACTACACAAAAAAAAATAAGTATAGAAGCAGGGAAGGTATACAAGATTGATTTAGGATTAGTAGGTTGGAATAACAGAGTTCAGGATATTGTCCAAAGAACCATTGAATTTAAAGGAATAGTCCACGAGGTCTAGTCTTGATAGAGAGGGAGTAGAATGTGGGTAGAAAAACAGAGTGGCAGGAAAAAAAAAAGTGCAAATAAAAGACTGGCAATTTCAATGAAACTTAAAAGTAAAGGAGTGAAGATCACAGCACAGGGAAATTACAGTCAGTAAGTGGTGTGGTCAAAGGTAAATTGTGGAGATGGAGCTGTTTTAGGTAAACACATGATTCTGGCTGTGGGCAGCTTGAGTGCATGGCAGATGTGAAGTCAATGTAAAGAACACTGGAATTTGAGGAAGTCATGAACCTCTGGAGCTAGATAGTAGGGTAGAGCAGTTTCATTGTATTTATTACACTGGATTATCAATGTCTGCCTTACTAAACCAAGAGATACTGGAGGTCAAGGACATACATTTTTTCCCCGGAAGTTTATATCCTCAAAGATTTGTCTCAGTGCCTGGGATTGAGTAAATGCTCAGCAAAGTACTTAATGAGTGATAAACTGAGAAATTCTGGGATGTATCCACGGAGCAATTTAGTTTGGCTGGTTCAGATGCACAAAAATAAAGTGAGGAGTAATACTTGATGCCCTGAAATCGCAGGCTGTGATATTGTATATTTTTGGTCTTTGTCCCCGTTTCTGGCACAGAGACCTTAAACCCCTTGGATTTTTTCCTGCTGCTAATGAGGTAACTTTTGGAAAGCACACGTAGATTGGGGCTGTTTGCCAGAGGAACCAACCATGAATAGAAGGTTGGACTTTCAGTCTCACCCCCTGATTTCCAGGGAGGGCGAGGGGCTGCAGATTGAATCAATTGACAATGACTAATGATTTAAGAAAACATACCTATGTAATTAAACCTTTGTAAAAACCCAAAAATGATAGGGCTTTGTGCACTTCCAAGTTGGTGAGCCAGAACAATTCCACATACCACCATGCCAAACCCAAATTCCATGAAGACAGAAGTTCCTTTTTTCTGGACCTGACCCTATGTATTTTTTCATTTGGCTGTTGATTTGTATCATTTAATATCCTTTCTAGTAAACCAGCAATCTAGTGTGCAGACTGTTTTCCTGAGTTCTGTGAGTCATTTCAAATTATTGGAGCCCAAGGAAAGGGTTGTGGGAAGCTCTGATTTATAGCCATTCAGTCAGAAGCACAAGTAAAACCTGAACTTGTGATTGGCATCTGAAGTAGAGGGCAGTCTTGTGAGACTGAGACCTCAACTTGTGGAATCTGACACTATCTCTGGATAGATAGTGTCAGAATTGAGTTGAATTATAGGACATCCAGTTGGTGTTGGAGCACTGTTTGGTTCTGTGGGGAAACTACCCCCTCCACCCCCACACACACTTTGGAATTAGGTGCAGAATTGTTACAAGCCAAGGAAATCTGACTTCATTTTGTAGCCAATTAGAAATCACTCAAAGTTTGGGGCTTAGAAGAAATGGAATGTTATCAGTACTATATTCACAACTATGATTAATATTTATGACTCTAACGCATGACACAGTGTTACCCCCTGAATCATCAAAGAAGGATTATGTTGTGCTCACCATTGTAGTTCTATATCTATAAGTATATTGTTTTTTATTGTCATTCTTTGGAACTGGTACTCTACCCTCTCTATTCAGATTATGGCAATTCATCAAGTAGTTATTGAATACTTTCTATGTACTAAGCGTTAGGCTGGGCACTTTCACAAATGCTATTGTACTCCATTCAAAAGATCAATTGGATAAACCACATCATCAGATTTCCAAACTATGTTAGACAGTGAACATAATATATACATATTATAGTATCCCTTAGACCCCAAAATCTCAAATCCACAAGATTATGTAGAGAGTGCATTGTTTGTTTTTTAATGAAATTGTTTCTATTCAAAAGCTTGGTGTCTAGGTGGGAACATAAATTCATCTTCTATAAATGGAAAAAAATGAGACTCAGAAAGATTTGGCAACATATAAAAAGCACATGAAAAAGAAGATAGAGTCAAAGTTGGAACTGTCTATAGTTCATGTATAGTGGTCTGTTGGCTCTATGATTTAGATATAAATGTTACCGGCTCTGGAATGTAATCACCCACCGTACAACAGACAAGTGGAAAATTGGCCATTCAGCAAAACACCATGGAAAGAAGGAGGCTGCTGGGTGAGTTCCATCATTTATTACCATGTTGGTCCTAAATTTTCACACCTAATTAATCAAGCTTGCTCTGTAATCACTTTTCTACGTGTGGTGTTGGTGGATTTTACAGCTGCAGTTTTAATGAGCTGCTGTTTCTTTTGACATTTGGAAATCTAATCTGGAAAAATGATTCAATGACTTGTAAAGACCTTTCATTTTATATGTTTAGCCATGTAGCTTTCCAGGGTCCTCAGAGCAAACAAGGGGCAGCCACACTTCTCATAAAGCTATTCTTCATGCCAGTACATGGCAGGCCAATTCCTGTGGAGTTACTGAACAGATGTGGCTAGCAGCCCAGAGAGTTAATGAGAATTAATAATAGTGATTGCAAACACCTAGGAAATAAATGAGAATTTTTAACTTGACTTATGAGAAGATATTTGAAAACCGAAAAGCTCGCATAAAATACTAAAAGTTTGGGAGGCCTTCCCATCTTAGAAAAAAGAAAGTTATCAGGGTGGATAGAGAAAATATATTCACTACAAATAGGAAACAACTATCAAATTATAGAAATATGTCAACTTCCAAGAGAGAGAAACAGCATGAGAAGCAACATTTCCACTTACAAGAAATGCAAATTAATATTCTATAGCCCATGTAATTCTGTTAATTACTTCTCTAAAATTGGGGTGTTTTGCTGAGAAAAGGGATCTTAGAGGAGATACACATGTCAAAATACATTCTTCCTGAATGCATGGCACATATGGATAAGGCTAAATTGGTCTTCTTATTCCCATCATAACCCCCATAGGAACCCTAGGATTAAAGACCGGCTGTCATTGATCCATCAAGCTGTTCATTTCCAAAGATTTGTGATTGTCATGGTGGAGGAGGCAATCTGGATAGAGGACAATGGCCTATGAATTTAGCCACTCCACCGCAATATATTGAATGAGATTAGTAAACACTGTTTTCTTAATCTCACAGTATTCATAAACGGCTTTTGTCAAGTGGCTCTCTTCAGCAAGTGTGCTGATGTAATATTTCCTGGATCATACCCCTTTTCTCTGAACCTTAAACTATTTACCTGTCAGATTAACTAGCAACTATTTGCATAGTCACCTTTGCTTACCTCTTTGTGGTCTTCTTCAGTTCATCAAGTGAAAATTTCTCAGCTATAAAACCAAACAATCAGTTCTGATTGCTAGGAGGGAAGACACCTGTCCAGGAAAATTAAAGCTGATGGTCAGAATTTGCTAATACCATTTCAATCTCAGAGCTCATAAACATTCCAAGGGACAAGGAAACTTTACAAATATTCTGAAAACAAACTGAATCAAAGAACAGGCTCTGCGATGCATGGTGTTTCAAAATGTCACCACTCAAAATCGAAGTTAGAAATAACATATATAGTATCCTGTATTGTGTTAAAAAAAACCACACACACACACACACACACACACACACACACACACACACACACACACAGTAAATGTATGGACTGTCTCTGGAAGGAAACACATGTATAGTATCCTGTATTGTGTTAAAAAAAACCACACATACACACACACACACACACACACACACACACACACACACACACAGTAAATGTATGGACTGTCTCTGGAAGGAAACACATGAAACTAGTAACAGCTCCTGCTTCCATGGAGAGGAACAAGACCTGGTAGATGAGGGTTGGATGAAGATTTACTTTGCACTCTACGTATTTTTTTGGTCCCTTTTCAATGTTGTTCTATGCACATATATGGCTTATTAAAAATAAAAACCTATTAGGGCCGGCCGAGTGGCTCAGTTGGTTAAGAGCTCGCTCAAGGGTTTGAGCTCTGAGCAACAGTGGTTCGAGTCCAGCCCGAGCTGAGCAGCCACTGAGCTGCCAACAGGTAGCAGGATGGCTCAGCTAAAAACAACAACAACAACAACAACAAAAATAAAAAAAATTAAAAAATAAAAACCTATTTTTAAATGGCAGTTCTCACACCAATAGCTAAGCTGTCTAGTTCTCAATCCCAGGTCTGAGACTAAGGAATGTTTTCCTTTGCCAGAAATGCCCACCATCCCGTTTTCATCTTTCACACAGTTCACACTCTGGACTCTCGCCGTTCATAAGGCTTCTTTAGGGATACCTTGGGGATTACCCAGTCCATGGTTCTCAAATATCAGATGAATAAATGGCTCAGAGTAATACAAACGACCTTTCCAGGACCTCCTTGCCTTCTAGCGACATGTTTAAAATAAAAATAGTTTTATGGATGGACCTGGAGGATATTATGCTAAGTAAAATAAGTCAGACAGAGAAAGACAAGTACCATATGATTTTACTTATATGTGAAAACTGAAAAACAAAACATCTGAACAAACAAACAGAAAAAACAAACAAACCCATAGATACAGAGAACAAATTGATGATTACCAGGTGGTATGGGAATTGGGGGAATGGGCAAAAATGGTGAAGGGATTCAGAAGTACAAATTGCCAGTTATAAAAATAGTCACAGGGATGTAAAGTACAACACAGGGAATATAGGCAATAATATTGTAATAACTATGTATGGTGTCAGGTGGATACTAGACTTATCGGGGTGATCACTTCATAAGGTATGTCAATGTTTAATCACTTTGTTGTACACCTGAAACTAATAAAATATTGTCACCTGTAATTGAAAAATAAATTTTAAAAATAAAAATAAATTTATTTCTATAAGAAATCATATGTATTTTTAACTTTTCTTACCCAAAAAATGCACTCACAAACAGCTGATCTGAAAACATTCCTTCCAGGTAAATATTTCAAATCTACTAGAAGTGGACTGTGTGTTTTTTTTTTTCCAGCCCTCTCTATCCCACTGCCACCACCATTTTGCTCCATTAATCATTCCACCATTCCCGGGAACTCCTTTCCCAACACAATTAAGAAAGCCAGAATTACAAATTTTATTGGTTTTGGGCTCACAATGCCAATCTGTCCCAGGAGAAATTAGTCTCCAATCAGGAGCACCATGGAGAACTCAGAGCAGCTGTACTTCCTAAGGCTGGTGGTGGCTGCCACTGTGTGCATTGATCTGTGGGGATTTTCAAGTCTCGCCAACAGCTCCTGAATTTTATAAACTAACCTCATTGTAACTAAATCATAAAATTGCAAATTTAAAATTTGTCAACAAAGAAAGACCTACAGGAGGCTACTGCAGCTTTGCCTCATCTACAGCCTCTCCATCACTGCCCAAGCCACAGGCCTAGAAGAGCAAGCTGTCCATCTGGAAAGCTCCCAGTCCTGGCTCTCAGAACCCAGATGTGGACAAGGAGGGTTCTGGCTTGTCAACAACCCCTATCCATACAACACAAAAGAGGCTCTGCTTCCTGGACCAAAAACAGGGTGGGGAAGATTACAATCAGTGCAGAATCTGTTCAGGCCTCTGTCTTCTCTAGTCTAGCAGTTGCAGAAGCCTCCTAGCTAGTCCTCAAGTATCTCTTCCCTCCATTCTGATCATATCACTTTCCAGATTTGAAAATCCTATTAATACCTGGCTATCTTCAAGATAAATTTCAAACTCTTTCTCACATCATATCATGTCTTTTGTGATCAAGATGCTGCCTACTTGATCAGCTTTACCACCCCAAAATCCCCACATCCATCAGCCACACTAAACCTCAAGCCTTTTCCATTGGCTCCATAGCCTTGTACTGTCAGGCTTCCACTCTACTGTTGCCTTTGCCATCTTGCTCACTTCAGTGCCCTTCTATACCATTGCTTCATCACCTCACAACCATGTATTCAACTAATTTCAATTCACTTTTTAAGGTATAAATCAAATATCATCACTCAAGAAAGTCTTTTATGATTTTAGTGCCCATTTGTTGTACTTGCTATCTCATATTCAAATGATCTGTTTTGTGTCTGCTTCTCCCTAAGCTATGCATTCTTTGATGGACTTATTTGATCTGGAATTCCAAGAACCTAACATGGTGCCTGCTAAGTAAATGGCACTAAATAAATATTTGCTGAAATTGAGTGTGATGGTTAATAGTTTTAGAGTCAGAACAATTTAGGTACAAAGTTCACCTCTGCCACTTATTAAGAAGCCTTAGGCAAGTTACCTGAGCCTCAGTTTCCTCAGCTCTAAAATAGGATACTACCTATTTCACAGATTGTTGTAAGGATAAATGAGCTAATATAGGTAATTATATGCTTAGTAGATAGATAGTACTCATTAAATGTCATCTCTATTATCATCATGCTCAGCTCCACACTGGCTGATAAATCATGGCAAAGTTTCTTCTCCTCTCTGTCTCAGTTTTCTTATCTCTAAAATGGGGATAGTAATAGCTTTCAACAAATTGAATTATTGGTCAAGATGTCAGACTGCTTGCCTCCATCCATGACCATATCAAAATTATAACTAAACTACAGAACCATCATTGAGAATTGCCTAAAATCTAGCTGAACAGAGGTTTTATAACTAAGAACATACAGAAGAAGCCACTTTGAGACTAGCTGGAGGGGTGGAGATGCCTAATATGCAGGCCCCACACCAATGTGAGGCAGTTAAAAATCAGGGGGGCTATCTCTGCTGCAGAAGTACCACCTGAGGAGTGAGAGGTCCCAGCCCCATACCAGGTACCCCAGTTTAGGGTTCCAGTGCCAGGAATAGAAGGTCCCATAACTCTGGCTGTGAAAACCAGCCGAGATGGTGGCTGAGTGAGACTGAGGGCTGCTGGAGTTCGAGGCCTTCCTCTTAAAGGGCCCATGCATGGATTTACTTCCTGACAGAATCACTTGCTCTGAGCTATAGTACTGGGACAGCAGATAGAAAAGCACCAGGGACATACATGAAAGAACTAAATTGCCTGGCTTTCAGGGAAGGTCTGGGGCCGGGGGGACAGCTTTCTCCCAGACAGAAGTGCCAGCAGAAGCTATTATTCTTTGATGAGCCCTCCCTAAGCTCAGCCTGCAGGTGCAGGCTGAGGCCATATCTCAGTCTTGATCAACCTAGCTAACACCTTTCAACCCACCCTGGTGATTCCCTGAGACTCCGCCTTACCCCACTTGCATTCCCACCCAAGCCATTCCCAGTGGCTTTTCCATACAAATGGCCCATCTTGGCTGCAGACTTTCCTGAAACCTGTCAATGGTTCATAAACCCCAAACAAACAGCATCTGGCCTTAACATGCCCCATACCTCTTGCTAAGCAGACCCAAACCCACCACTAGTGGCAGCCAGCCTTGGTTTGAATTTTAGCCTCTTCTAGGCACCTCCAAGCCCAGCCCAAGTGGGCAACCACCTGCAGATCACTTTGTAGCTAATACCAAGTGGCTCCAGGCAGGGCACAGGCTGCAGCTGATCTTGGCATGTACCAGAGCCCCTCTGAAGAAGCCCCAGCACCAACAAATTCTATGGCTACACCAAAGCATCATCCAACCACCTCCCCAAAAAACACATCCAAAGGACAGACTAGGGAGGTTCAAGAGTCCCGCTAAAGCAAATCCTGCTCCACAGGACCAGCCCCTGCACAACAGCTCCCTACTGTAGTTAAAACCAGTCCTCACAAAAAAAAATCAGCCTGAGGGTCAATCCCTCCCACTGAAGTGCCAACATCAATCAAGTCTCAACTACACAGAAGGGCACATACAACCCGCACAAGGGACACACCTGGAGTACCCAGTTTAGGTGACCAGGGAGATTGCACCACTGAGCCCCACAAAACATCTACTACATAAAGCCACTCTACAAAGATTGGGTGACATAGGAGCTCTACCTAATACATAGAAACAAACACAGGGAGGCAGCCAAAATGAGGAGACAAAGAAACATGTCCCAAATGAAAGAACAGAACAAAACAACAGATAAAGAACTGAATGAAAGGGAGACAACCAATCTTCCAGACACAGAGTTCAAAACACTGAATATAAGGATGTTCAATGATCTCAGTGAGAACTTTAACAAGGAGATACTAAGCATCAAGACAGAGATAGAAAACATAAGAAAGAACTGGTCAAATATAAAAAATACAATAACTGAAATGAATACATAGAGAGAATCAACAGCAGCTTAGATGAAGCAAAGGGTTGACTCAGTGAATTGGAAGATAAGGAAACAGAAAACACCCAATAGAAACAGCAAAGAGAAGAAAGAATTAAAATAAGGGGTATCTGGGACCACATCAAGCAAACCAACATGTGCATCATAGGGACACCAGATGAAGAAGAGATAGAGCAAGGAATTGAAAACCTAACTGTGAAATAATGATAGGAAACTTCCCTAACCTGTCAAAGAAAAGAGACATACAAGCCCTAAAAGTGCAGAGTCCCAAAGAAGATGAATCCAAAGAGGCCCATACCAAGACCCATCATAAGCAAAATGCCAAAGGTTAAAGAGAAAGGAGAATATTACACCAAGAGAAAAGCAGTTAGTAACCTACCAGGGAGCTCCCATAAGACTATCAGCTGATTTATGAACAGAAATTTTGCAGGCCAGAAGGATTGGCATGAAATATTCAAGGCGATGAAAAGCAAGGACCTACGACCAAGGTTAGTCTACCCAGCAAAACTGTCATTTAGAATTGAAGGACAGATAAAGAGCTTCCCAGATAAGAAAAAGCTAAAGTATGACACCACCAAACCAGTGTTACAAGAAATGTTAAAGGAACTTCAAGAAGAAAACATATCAAAAATATGAATAATAAAATGGCAATAACTACATAGCTATCAAAAATTATTTTAAATATAAATGGATTAAATGCTTCAATAAAAACAGTGTGGCTGAATGGATAAGAAAACAATACCCTTACATATGCTGCCTACAAGAGACTTACTTCAGATCGAAAGACACATAGACAGAGAGTAAAGGGATGGGAAAAGATATTTTATGGAAATGGAAACAAACAAAAAAACTATAGTAGCAATACTTATACCAGACAAAATAGACTTTAAAACATAGGCTATAACAAGAGATAAAGAAGGACCCAGTAATTCCGCTTCTGGGTATTTATCTGAAAAACAAAAGAGAAACAAGCTCATAGATATAGAAAACATTTTGACAAATGCCAGATGAGAGGGGGATTGGGGAGCAGGGTGAAAAGGGTGAAAGCATTAAGAAGTACATATTAGTAGTTACAAAATAGTCAAGGGGTTGTAAAGTATAGCATAAGGAATATAGCCAATAATGTTGTAATAACTACTCATATGTATGGTGTCTGGTGTGTACTAGATTTATTGAAATGATCACTTCATAAATTTTATAAATGGCTAATTACTAAGTTATACATCTGAAAGTAATATAATAGTGTATGTCAATTGCAATTGAAAAAAAATATATATATATAATTAATCAATTTTTAAAAATTAGATTATTATGTGGATTAAATGGCATAATCCTTGAAAAGTACTGAGCAAAGCACCTGGCACATAGTAAGAGTTTAGTTAGTACATTGAAGGGGCCTGAGAGTCTTCATATACAAGCCTTGTTTGTTGGAGTTGATCCATGCCTTAGAAAGAAAGAATTAGAGGTATACAAAGAGCCAAACTAGAAAGGGAATTTCTTTCAGGCTGTCATATCAGCTGTGAGAAGCCTTTGCTACTTGTACCATCTCCCCACCTATTTTCTTCCCCCAGGCAAGTCAAGGCTATTTAAATTTAGATCAAGTGACAAGTTGCTCAGAAAATGGAAGGAATAAAATAGGTGAAAGACATCACCCAGAAAGTTACAGTGTGGGTAGAGAGCACCCTGACCACAGTTTCCTATTGGCCATTCTATGTCCTGAGTCCAAAATATCTTCTCAGTATTCTTTTTTTATTTTATTTTTTAAAGATTTTATTAAGGAATCGGGGAGGGGAACAGCGCTGGGGAATCAGGGAGGGGAACAGACAAGTTGCTGTC
>NW_017731916.1:521607-528365 GCF_001890085.2 Hipposideros armiger | reverse complement strand
GGCGGCTCATGGCAGCTCACAAAAGCTCACGCCAGCTGCCCGCGAGCCACACTGCAGCCTCCGTTGTCGCTGGCGACTCAGGGCAGCTCAGCTCCAGGTCGAGCTGTTGTTCACCATCTTAGCTGCAGAGGGCGCAGCATCACTGGCCCTCATGTAGGATCCAAACCGGGGCCCTGCTTCTCAGAGCTGGCGTTCCAAGCCAACTCTTAATCAATGTGCTGCTCTGCCGGCCCTTTTTCTCAATAGTCTTGAATGCACTGAATTTCTTGCATGGGGGAGGCAAGAACAGCTCTTCATTAAGCTAATGGGCTACTAATTTAGTTCCAGATGAAGGACGTACCCACAGAGCTGCCTCATTTGCCTTGTCTACAGGGTCATTAAAATGAAGGGTGGTGGGCTCTTTGGACAGAGCCAGTAGTGACAATGTGACAGCTGCAGGCTGGTAGGAGGGCTGGGATAGTTGGCAGAGGTAGAGGATTCCAGAGAGAGAGAGAGAGAGAGAGAGAGACAGAGAGACAGAGAGACAGAGAAAGAAAGATAGCAACAGACATAGAGACTAAGAGAAAGAAGATGAAGATGCAGCATTTTCAGTAACATGGTACAAAGGTTGACCAGACTCAGGCATAGCACACACCAAGAACTTCATGACAGGAAAGGAAAGTGTTCATGCTGCAGCCTGCAAATAAACTACATAGCTACGTATTTGAGCAAATGTCTCTCTATGGAGGCTTGAGCAATTAAGATTGGTTTATTTCCAAAATCCTCCCAAGGAGGAGCTTTCCTATTACTGGTACTTCAATAAGCAGCTTCTTTTCATTTCTCTTACCAGTAGTCTTTCTGGAAATTTCCAAGAATGCAATATGCTTCCTGCTTTTATTCACATATTATGTTAATATGATCATTTCCCTGTCACTAATAGTTTTCAAAAATACTTTAATAAAAGCATAATGTGTCATTTAATTACTGTTATGGATGACACTTCACTTCTCATTTTTTCCTATATTTGTACTTTGTGATGTGATAAACATCCTTGTTCATAAATTTTGCACACACCTTATTTTCCTAGGATACATCCTCAGAAGGAGAATCAACAATATGCAATTTTATAAATTTCTAATCCCCATCTTTGTTTCACAAATTTAAGTGGCCATGGCTATTATAACATTGCAAACAGCATAACAGCATGCAGAAAATCCAGTTTTTAATTGCACATTTCTCCACACTAATTGTTCAATCTTAAGCAACTTTCTTATCTTCAATGCTGTTTAGTTTCCTTCTCTGTAAAATGGGGATATTGAAACCTAGGAAAATTAAACCAATTAAAAGAGAAAACACACATGATCACTATCATTACAATAGATGCAAAGAAAAACTAACAAAAAAACCCCTGATACACATTCTTGACTTTAAAAAAGAAAACCTATTTGAAAGTAGGACTAGAAGGAAACTCCCTTATACTTAACTCAATAAGAAATAATTACCAGAAAATAAAAACCAATCTAGCACTAAATGGTGGTAATCAGAATATGTGTTATTAAAGTAAAGAAGCTTTACTTTCAACATTGTTAAACAGAATGTAATGGTAGTTCTACAAAGTGCAATAAGAAAAAATACTGGAGGGCCGGCTGAGTGGCTCAGTTGGTTAAGAGCTCGCTCAAGAGTTTGAGCTCTGAGCAACAGCGGTTCGATGCCAGCCCGAGCTGAGCAGCCGCTAAGCTACCAATAGGTAGCAGGATGGCTCAGCTAAAAAAAGAAAAAAAGAAAAAATACTGGAGAGAAGAAAACTGTCATTATTTATTATATATAATTTTCTGCCTATAAAGTCCATAAGAAAATATTTAAAGCTATTGAAATCAATTGACAACAGCTCTCTAAGATCAATGTCAAAAGCATTTGGATCTCCAGTAATATTATATTAGAAAATTTTAATAGTAGCAGCCATATTAATAATAGGAAAAGTTCAATGAAATAATTATGATGAAACCTAATATGAAATGTGCCAGACCTAAATGAACAAAACTATACAGTTTCACTGAAGAAAACAGAGACCTGGTTAAGTGGAGAGGCATGCCAAGTTTCTGGAAAAGAAGGAAGATCAGTGTCATAAACATTCTCTCTGAATTAGTGTCTAAACTCAATAAATTCAGCCATTTGAAAAATCCTTATAAAATTTTTATGAAATTTATATTTGGATTAAAAAATTAATCTGGATTATAAAAGTCTAAAAATAGTTGAGAATACATGGAAAATGAAGTACAATAAGCATATGTTTGCTGGACAGGGCATGCAAATATATTTTATAGTTATAGTAATTACAATAGTATGAAAAGTCCACAAAAACAGCCAAATAAATTAGTGAAACCTATGTCCACATGAGAATTTAATATATAATAAAAGTTACATATAAAGTTAGTGAGGAAGGCATGGATTCTTTAATAGTACTGAAACCAATGACTATCAATGAGAAGGTGTTTAAGTTACACTTCTAATTGAAAACATATAGATAGAAAAGCTAAACCTAGAAAGCAAATTATGTTAGAAACAATTATAGGATATGTTTGTAAATATGCAATAAGTAAGACCCCATTCTCCCTCTGGAATCCAAAGGCAGAAAATTAAGTTTATCAAACTTGCTAGTGGTGGGCTATTATTATCATTGATCTATACAAGTTTTCTTCTTATTAGATTTTCCCTGCTTTTATTCCAGATCACCACTCCAATCCTCCACTCCTCATAAGCACCCACTCTAATGAACTTATGTTATATTTGTTTACATTAATGTTATAAATGTGTACAAATAGTACAGAGCTATAGGTCTTGTTCTGTCCTACATTCTGTTCTCCACTCTGTGTTATTATATATAACTGCTAAACACCTATTATATCTGGCTTATCCATTCATCTGAAGGTGAACATTTTGATTGCCTTTAGCTCTCTGCTATAAAGAAGGCTACAATGAGTGTTCTAGAACATCCACTTTTATCAACTCATGCAGGAGTTTCTCTAGTGTCCACACCAAGGAGTGCGACCACCAAGTCCTAGACAGTTACCAAAATGGCTGCAGCAGACTAATAGACTTGTCCTGCTGGCAATGCATGAGTTTCTCCATTTCCTTACATCCTTGACAACATTCAGTATTATTGAACGTTTTAGTTTTTATTAATCCAATAGGTATAACTTTGTAGCTCATAGTTGTTTTCATTTGCATTTCTCTCACTCCCAGTAAGACCGAGTATCTCTTTATTCAGATTGTTAGCTATTTCGGTTTCCATTCCTGAGAATTGCTATTCATATCCTTTGCTCATTTTTCTATTAGGTTTCTCAATATTTTTTTCTGATTGACTTGTAAGAATTTTTTGTGTGTTTTATATATTAATCTATTTTCAATATTTTTATCTTGCAAATATCTTCTATCAATCATTTAGCCATCTGTTAAAGTTATCTCTAGTTTCCTTCATTGATCATAAATCCCTAATTTTATGGTCAAAAGTCTAATTTTTTACACTAGATACAAAAAGAAATGGCCAGAGAAGAAAGATGATCAATACAGCTACAAAAAAATGGCTGTGCAACCAAAGACAACATTAACAAAGTTGTAGATGGAAATATACATACATCTTATAAGTATGTGAAAAGATGCAAATTAAATCAAGGGGACACCATTTTGTGCTCATCTGACTAACAAAAAAAATAAAAAGCAAAGTTATAAGGAATATGAATACCTGTATACTATTGGATAGAATTGTAAACTTTTCATTCTTTCTGGAGGGCAGTTAAATAGTATTCATTAAAATTTAATATGTGGGGCCAGCCGAGTGGCTCAGTTGGTTAAGAGCTCGCTGAAGAGTATGAGCTCTGAGCAACAGCGGTTCAATGCCCAGCCCGAGCTGAGCTGCTGCTGAGCTGCCAACAGGCGGCAGGACGGCTCAGCTAAAAAAAAAAAAAAAAAAATTTAATATGTGGATAAACTTTTACCCAGATAGCCCACTGTATGTGTGTTAATTCACTGCAGCACTGTTTGTAACAGGGAAAAATTAGTAACAATTAAAATGATCACTGATAAAGAAAGAATTAACAAGCTATGATACATACAAACTATGGACTTAAGTCTGCATGAGTTAAAATGAAATAGGGATTTTACATGGAATGTTCTTTATGACATATTTATTGTAAAGTAACAAATAGCAAGTTGTATGTACATGTTACAAAATGAATACGCAAACAAAAAGAAAAACCCTCAAAACACAACTATATGTACAAATGCTATATAAATATACAAGAAAAGATTTGGAAGAATCCACACCAAACTCAAAACTTGTGTATGTGTGTGTGTGTGTGTGTGTGTGTGTGTGTGTGTGTACATACAATGGATTTAAGAAGGGAACAATGGAGGGCTGGCCAAGTGGCTCAGTTGGTTAAGAGCTCGCTTGGGAGCACCAGCTCTGAGCAGCAGCAGCAGGGCCATGGTTTGGATCCCACATTAAGGGCCAGTGATGCTGCGCCCTCTACAGCTAAGATAATGAACATCAGCTCGACCTGGAGCTGGGCTGCTGTGAGTCGCCGGTGAAGGCGTAAGCTGCAGTGGGGCTGCAGTGAGCTGCCATGAGCTACATAAGTGGCTGGCAGCCAGTGTGAGCGGCTGGCAGTGGCTGGCAGCCAGCGAGAGCTGCTGTGAGCCGCAGTGAGCTGCAGTGAGCGACCAACCAATGACCAGTAACCAATTGCCTCACCCGGGAAGAGCACAATGATCATACCAACATGGGCCAGTGAAGCGACATCCTCCACAACTAGACTGAAGAACAAAACAGCAATTTGTCTACCTGTCTGTTCCCCTTCCTCGATTCCCCAACGCTGTTCCCCTCCCCCAATTCCCCAATAAAATCTTTAAAAAAAAAAATAAAGGAACAATGGAGACTCACTTTTTCTGTCTGATTTTTTTTTAACAATAAGAATATTTTCATGTTCAACTTATGTGAACAAATTAAAATTTTTAGTGATTTTTAAACAAATTTAAATAACATAATTATGTGCAAGCCCTTTGTGAGCTGAAGAATACCACAAAATGACTAGGCATAATTAAGGGAAGATATATAAAACAAGATTTAATCAGATTATAAGTACCTTCTGACATTAAAACTCAATTATTACAATTGCTGCCTGACTTACCTCTGGGTTCTATTAGCCAAGGCTGAAGTAAAATACTGGAGAATAATGTTTATTCAGCTTGAGTTCTAGGATCCAAAGCTTCTAGATTACCTAGTTCAGAGTTCAACAAACCATAGCCAACATGCCAAATCCAGATCACTGCCTTCCTCTTTTTGTTTGTTTATTTATTTTTTTAATGACCTGCAAGTTAAGAATGGCCTTTACATTTTTAAATGGTTGAAGAGAAATCAAAAGAAAAAAATAATTTGTAACATGTGCAAAGTATATAAAATTCCAATTTTATTGTCCATAAAGTTTTACTGGAACATAGCCATATCGACCCATTCAGAGCTTCTTTCATGCTACAACAGCAAAGTACAGTAGCTGCAACACTATATGGCTTACAAAGCCTAAAATATTTACTGTCTGCTTCTTTAAAGAAAAAACTTGCTGATCCCCTGCCACAGGTCATCCTTTGGGGTTAGCATCTTACTTTTTGGATTACATCAAGCTTGGCATAAAAACTTGCCAGTCACACTTACTCCCCATATTGAAGATACCAAAGACTTTAAATAGCCATTGATAATTTATAATACTACAAATGTTCCTTAATGTTCACATTTCTTTCTTATTATATCCTGTTCAACTTATCTATTCTGTGTCTCTTTTAGTAGAGAAAGAAACTATCTGCTGAAGGAAAGCATAACTTGTTATTGATAGTTATAGTTCTACTCTTCCTCAATTATTCACACCTTAGGGTAAGTCTCACGACACTGAGTGACTAAACCCAAGGCTGTACGATACTCAGTGGAAGTGGTAATCTTTCCTTTGAAATGATCCTGCTAGCAAATAGCCAGTTTTAGTAACAGTCCTTCACTATTGAGTATCAGGGAACATCAGAGAACCTGAAAAAACTTATAAGGCCCTTACTCAGGATAATGCAAGTATGTGCATATAAAATTTGGACTAGCATTTTAGGAAGTTCATAGACACTCTGAAATCCATCCTCAGATTTCTTGCTGTCCATAGACCTGAGGTTTATAAGTCCTGATTTGTAAGGCCTGCCTACAAAGGGATGGCAATAGTCTCCCAGCCTTTCTATAATTCCATAAACCTGAGTTTCCTGCTTTGAGCACATAAAGGAAAAGTCACTCACATGATAAGGCATGAGGAGAGTAAAAATGCTCTCAGTTCCACCTACCACTACCACCAGGCAGTCTCCTCTTTTGGCATCCGCCTAGATGGATTGGGAAATGCTCATTACCTTCAGTGTTTCACTTGATACATGAAAGAGGGGAGAGAGAAGACTCCAGGGAATAGTGATAATTAAATAAATTAAATAAAACTATCTAATGACAAACTGATTTAAAAAATTATAAAGAAGAGTTACTTTTAAGGAAAATTTTACTAAGAGTGTGTATGTTATAAAACCACAAGATCAAGTAAGGGTTGTGAATCTACGGAGGTAACCAGTATGTTCAAACCTGGGGGATCAGGTTTGAGCATCATATTCACCTGGGGGAGATTTCCCAAAATGCAGATTTATGGTGCCATCCCAGACAGACTGAAAAAGAGAAATAGACAGGGAATGTGTGTGTGTGTGTGTGTGTGTGT
>NW_017731916.1:518786-521511 GCF_001890085.2 Hipposideros armiger | reverse complement strand
GAGAGAGAGAGATTGAAATAAGGTTTCCAGCTAAACACAAACCTATAGGCATGCACAAAGAAACCATCGAATAACAATACGCAGATGTGGATGGCTCAGTAAAACAAAAGCAAAGCAGTGAACAAAGAATCATATAACTTGAGTTCTAGCCCTGATCCTGTCATTAATTTGCTGTGTGACCTGGAATAGATCTCTTACTTCTTTGGACCCCACCTTCTTCATCTGAAAAAAATAAATAAAAAAGAGAGAGAGAGAAAAGAGTAGACTAAATAATATCAAAAGGCTTTTCTTTTTCTTTTTTTCCCTTTTTTTATTAGTTTCAGGTGTTCAAAACAATGTAATAGTTAGACATTTACACCCCTCACAAAGTGATAATCTCCTGCCCTAATCTACTACCCCTCTGGTGCCATATGTAGCTGTTACAATTCCATTGACTCTATTTTCAAAGTTCTATGACCTCTTATCCAGCATAATCTGAAGTCCCAATTAATGGAAAACTGACTCAATTACAAGCAAGTGCTAGAACAAGTCACAAAGCTTTGGATGAATGCTCAGGTACAACCTGACTGCACTAAATCCAAAGAAAGTAGACTAAGGAAAGTAGTATATTATGATAGACAGGAGCTTATTAGACCCAAGAAGGGATGCTTTAAAGAGTAACATAAAACAATATTGCGGAGCACCTACCACAGAGCCCAAAAATACATGAAACAAAAATTGATAAACTTGAAGGGAGAAGTAGACATTTCAACAATAAAAGCTGGGGCTTTGAAAACTTCATTTTCAATAAGTATATAATAACCAGGCAAAATATCAATGAAGAAATAAAAGATTTGAACACTATAAATTAACTAGGCCAACAAACATCTACAGATCATTCCACCCAACAACAGCAGAATATATATTCTTCTCAAGTACACACCGAGCATTCTCCAGGATAGACAATATGTTAGGTCATAAAACAAAACCAAATACATTTTAAAAATAATTGGAATCATGCAAAGTATATTCTCAGATCACAATGGAATGAAATTGGAAATTTCAGAAGGAAAATTGGGCAATCCATAAGTATGTTTAAATTAAACAACACAACCTAAATAACCAATGAACCAAAGTAGAAATCACAAGGGAAACTGAAAAATATTTTGAGATGAATGAAAATGAAGCCACAACCTCCCCAAATTTAAAGGATGTGACAAAAGCAGGGCTTAGATGGAAAAGTATAGCTATACATGTGTATATTTCAAAAGAAGAGAGATCTCAAATCAATACCTAAATCTTCTACCTTAAGAAACCAGAAAAAAAGGAACAACTGAGACTCAAAGTAAGGAGAAGGAAAGAAATAATGAAGACTAAAGTACAAATACATGAAATAGAGACTGGAAAAACAGTAAAGAAAATGAACAAAAGGAAAATTTAATTCTTTTAAAAGATCAACAAAATTGACAACTTTTAGCAAAAGAGAAGATTCAAATTACTAAACTCAGGAATGAAAGTGGGGACATCACTAACAAATTTACAGAAATAAAAGGGATTGTAAGGAAGGTTTTATGAATAATTGCATCTTGTGAAATTAGACAACCCACATGAAATAGATGAATTTCTAGAAGTGCACTACCAATAATGACTTAAAAAGACATACATAATCTGAATAAACCTATTACATGTAAAAAAGATTGAGTTAATGATCAAAAGCTTCCTGGAAAAAAAAGGATTTACTGGTCAATTCTACCAAATGCTTAGCAGAATTAGTATCAGTCCTTCATAAACTCTTCCAAAAAATGGAAGAGGAGAGATACTTCCTAACTTATTCTATAAAGTATCATCCTGATACAAAAACCAAAGACATCCCTACATAATAAAACCACAAACCAGCATCCTCACAGAGATGCAAAAAATCCTCAAGAAAATGCTAGCAAACTGAATTCAGTAACACATAAAAAGGATTATACACTGTGATTGAGATTTATCCCAGGAAAGCAAGGTTGGATTAACATATAAAATAAAGTTTTAAAAAAGTAATATATTAAAATAAATACAGAAAAAGCATTTGACAAAATTTAACAACTTTTAATGATAAAAACACTCAACAAAATATGAATAGAGGGTAATTTCCCGAACCTGGTAAGGTTATGTATGAAAAACTCACAGCTAATATCATACTTAATGGTGAAAGACTGCACTTTTCCCTTAAGATTAGGAACAAGACAAGGATGTCCCTCTACTTACTGCTTTTCAGAACTGTACTAGAGTTTACAACTAGGGCAATTAAACACAAAAAACATATAAAAGGCATCCAGATTAGAAAGGAAAATGTAAAACTATCTCCATTAACAGACAGCATAATCTTATATACAAAAAATATTCTAAACAATCTACTAAAACACTATTACAACTAATGCACAAGTTCATCAAAGTTGCAGGATATGAAATCAATATACAAGAAAAATGTATTTTTATACAATAGCAATAAACAATCCAAAAGTGAAAGAAAACTTCTATTCACAATAACAGCAGCAAGAATAAAATCATTAAGAATAAATTTAGGGCCGGCCGAGTGGTGCGATGGTTAAGAACTCGCTTGGGATGCCAGAGGACCCCGGTTCGGATCCCACATATGAGGGCCAGTGACACTGCCCTCCACCGCTAAGATGCTGAACAACAGCTCAACCTGGAGCTGGGCTGCCGTGAGTCGCCGGCGACGGCGTGGGCTGCAGCCCCTGTG
>NW_017731916.1:488730-518292 GCF_001890085.2 Hipposideros armiger | reverse complement strand
CACAAAAGTTACTACAAAAGCTACAGTAATGAAGACTGTATGGTATTGGCATAAGGATAGACATATAGATCAATAGGACATAGTGAAGAGCCCAGAAATAAACCCATAGCTTTTTTTGACAAGGCCGACAACACAGTCCATCTGGGGAAGACTATTATTTTTTAACAAAATGTGCTGGGACAACTGAATATTCACATGAAAAGGAATGAAATTGGATCCTCACCCTACATCATATACAAAAATTAACTCAATGTGGATCAAAGTCTAAAATGTAAGAGCTGAAATTATAAAACTCTTAGAAAAAAACACAGTGACCTTGGATTAGTTAATGGGTTCTTAGATATGACACTAAAAGCACAAGTAATAAAAGAAAAAATAAATTGAAGTTGACCAAAATTTTAAATTGTTGTGCTTCAAATGATTCCATCAAGAAATTTCAAAGAAAACCCACAAAATGGGAGATATTTTCAAACCATATTTGACATGGGACTTATATACAGAATATACTATAGGAAACTGTTTCATAAAAAGACAAATACCTCAATTAAAAAATTGGCAAGGAATTTGATGACATTTCCCCAAAGGAGATATATTATACAAATTCTTAATAAGCCCATTAAAATATGCTTATTGTGATTTGTCATTAGAAAAACCCAAGCTAAACTTTACACCCACTAAGATGGTTAGAATAAAAAAGTCAGCTAATAACAAGTGTTGGTGAGGGTGTGAAGAAGTTGGAATACTCATATATTGCTGATGCCAAAATAGACTGGTATAGCCACTTTGGAAAACAATTTGTCAGTTTTTCAAAAAGATAAACATAAAGTTACCAAATGACCTAGCAATTCCCTTTCAAGGTGTGTGTATATCCAAGAGAATTGAAAACATATGTCCACACAAAAATCTGTACACAAGTGTTCATAGCAGCATTACTCATGGTCGCAAAATGTGAAAACAACACAAATGTCCATCAACTGATGAATGGATGAACAAAATATGGTATATTCATACAATGGAGTATTATGATTACTGGGCCATAATAAGGAATGAAGTACTGATACATGCTACAACATAGATGAACATTAAATATATTATGCCAAGTGGAAGAAGCCAGACAAAAAGGCCACATAGTATGTGACTCCATACATATGAAATGTTTTAAATAGGCAAATTTATAGAAATAGAAAATAGATTAGTGGTTGCTAGGAGATGGGAGAAGGGGACGATAGGGTATGATTGCTAAGAAACGTGGAGAGTTTTTTTAGGGCGATGAAAATGTTCTGTAATTAGATGGTTGTACAATATGTTGTGAATATACTAAAAAAACCACAATGAATTGTACACTTTAAAATGGTGGATTTTTATGCTGTGTGAATCATACCTCAATAGAATTGTCATACACACACACATAATACATACACATGCACACATGCACACACATACACAATATGGCCAACAGTAGCTTCCTGGCAGCAGCAGAGGAAAGTGCTGTTGTCATGCCAGCCTAGCACAGCAGATCAGAACTGTAGTGGCTCTCAGTGCTTAGGGCTGATAGAAATGAGATGAGAAAGTTCCAAAAAGGCAAAGACTGAATACAACAACAATTTTAAAAATGGAAGAGCCAAGGATTGTGTACCACATGGAAGAGCTAGTGCCACCCATCGCACTTTTTAGCCACATCTCCATAAAAGTAATAGCTTCTCTCTGAAGTGTTATTTTAAACACACACACACACACACACACACACACACACACACACAAGAAATCTGACAATTAAGTTCGCGAACTCATCCTAGAAAAAGTGCTACATATTTCATTGCTGAATATCACTATGGTTACCTTCGAAGTACTCCTCTTGGGAAGCTGTGCGCCCACGCCAGCACCTAGTCCACCCTTCGAAGTAATTTTGGAACTCTTTCTGGAATGGCCATCAGAGCTGTCATCATTATTATCCTTGAAGTCTTGACTATCATCAAAATGTCTTCCTTTCAATATTTTATCTTTGGGTAAAGAAACAAGTCATTGGGGGTCAGAACAAGTGAGTAGGGAGGGTATTCCAATACAGTTATTTGTTTATTGGCTAAAAACTCCCTCACAGACAGTGCTGTGTGAGCTGGTGCATTGTTGTGATGCAAGAGCCATGAATTGTTGGTGGAAAGTTCAGGTCGTCTAACTTTTTCATGCAGCCTTTTCAGCACTTCCAAATAGTAAACTTGGTGAACTGTTTGTCCAGTTGGTAGAAATTCATAATGAATAATCTCTCTGATATCAAAAAATGTTAGCGGGGCTGGCTGAGTGACACATTGGTTAAGAGCTGGCTTGGGACGCCAGAGGGCCCCGGTTCAGATCCCACATATGAGGGCCAGTGACACTGCCCTCTACAGCTAAGATGCTGGGCAACAGCTCAACCTGGAGCTAGGCTGTCGTGAGTCACCGACGACGGCATAGGTTTCAACCCCTGCTGCAGTAGGTTGCCAAGGGCTACTGTGTGTGGCCAGCAGCCAGCGTGAGTGGTCAGCAGCCGCAGTGAGCGGCCGTCCAGAAGCCGGTGACTGATCTGTCTCACCCGGGAAGAGCGCAATGATGGTGCCAATTGGGCCAGTGAAGCAACGTCCTCCACAACTAAACTGAAGAAAAAACAACAACTTTTTTTTTGAGGAACAGCAACTTGTCTGTTCCCCTTCCCCCAATTCCCCAGCGCTGTTCCCATCCCGCAATTCCTCAATAAAAATCTTAAAAAAAAAATGTTAGCAACATTGTTGCAACAAGTTCACAAACTTAATTTTCAGACCTCCTGTGTGTGTGTGTGTGTGTGTGTGTGTGGTGATATATACATACAAGACTTATATTTGACTCACATCCTAGAGTTTACAGAATATTTTTTCATTCATTAACTTGTTGATATTCAAAACATCTTCAACATCATTATTCTTGTTCCAAATTTGTGGAAACTGAGGCATAAGAGGATTAAGATACATGCCTAAAATGACACACTATAAACCATGAAATGGACTTCCAAACCAGCATCACAAAGAACGGACACTGCATGGCAGGAAATAGCTGTGCTCTGTTATACATCCAACAATTTTGTAAATTTAACCACTTTTCTCCACTGGCTTACTAGGAAAAATTTTGGCCCTTTTCCAACTGTTTTACTCAGCTCTCCTGTTACTACTGCTGTCACCATCCTCGAAAACAATAAATGCAGAATGACTGCTCCAGTAAGAGTGTTCTGCTTGAAGGCCAAGCATCACCGTCTGGTCAGGCCCAACCTGGGTTTCCCTGAGCAAGATACAAAGTGTCACATTGCACAGTGGGGTTGCTGAGGGGGTGGCTCTGGGCCCACTGTGTGTTCACTGGTCAGGAAGGATAAGACCACTTGTGGTTAGTGCCCCTGTATGCTCTGCAAAGGCATTACAGCCACTTTCCATTGATTGCCACCCATCAGTATAGTTCGTGGCTTTATGTAAGGGGCCAGGAGCAGCACAATTGAGCTGCTGAACTGCAGGGGGGTGAGTTGGGGGAGAGAAGAGGCAGACATGGAAGGCCAGGGAGGAACAGAAGATGGCCAACTGTTCAAAGGGACACTTGTGACTTGCTTTAGCAAGTAGAGTGTCCTAAAAAGCGCAGTGAATAAGCTTTTCCATAAGGTTATAAGTAATCTTCGTTAACATTAAATCATTGTTAATTCCCACCTTCAGAAGGGAATGGCTATATTTTCCCCATTTTATGTAAGAGAAACTGAGACACAGAGGATGCTGAGGAACTGGCACTTGAGTTGATGAAACAAGTGGGATTCAGGATAAGACTCTAGCTGGGTGGACTTGGGACAATCTCTTACCCTCTACATCTCTGTCCTATCATCTGGGAAATAGCCGCAGCCTTATGACCTGGCAGGTCTATTTTGGAGGCTGTCATGAACCCC
The DNA here is from genome assembly GCF_001890085.2 of Hipposideros armiger. NCBI lineage: Eukaryota > Metazoa > Chordata > Mammalia > Chiroptera > Hipposideridae > Hipposideros > Hipposideros armiger. Next base: position 514,367 of record NW_017731916.1, on the reverse strand, counting down.
AGATGTGACAGTACTGTGAGCGCCCTTTCCACAATGCAGACTGCTGCCTAAGTGCTAGTTACTCTTCCTGCCCCACGCTCTGCAACTAGTGATCCCCTCCATTGGAACTGCCCTTCCGTAGGGAGAAAAAAAGCTACATTTATTGAGAAAAAATTACATGCCAGACACTGGGTGAATCTTTCACATATATGATGTCATTAAATCCTTTTAAAACTGTGCCCAGAGAAGTGTTATTATCCCCATTTTGCAGAAGAGACCCCTGAAGCTTGAATCACTTAATAAGCCGGTGGGAAGGTAATTCAAGGTCCCTCTGGCTCCGAAGGCCAGGAAGTTGCCCTTAACTGGAGCACAGCCATCTATGGCCGAATCCAGCTCGTCCTCTCTATTGTGTTGCCTAGGGCCGCTTTCCCACAGACAGAGTCCAGCACTCACACAGACTCTGTGACATACTCTGCATGGCCTCCAATATTTACCATCTGTTTCTTTACAGAAAACACTTACCGATCCTTGGACAACAGAGAGAGAGGGCTTGGGTACCTGGTTGCCTGGCCTCAAGAATCGACCTCCCCACTTAATACTGTGTGACCAAGACCAAAGGAGAGCTTCACTCACCTTATCTGTTAATTGGGATCATCATAGTATGACTTCATAGGATTGTTATGAAACTTAAGATACTCCACACGAAGCTCTCACCTGTGCTTGGCACTTCAACCTTGCTTAATACATGGAGGCAAAGGCTGGAAGTGCCATGCACTGCTTCTGTCCCACTGCAGCCCAGCTGTTTCTGCCCTCCCCAGGTTTCTTTACAGCCAGTCGCAGGAAATCATTCGGAAGGATTGCTTCTTCTTTCCTGTAGCTCTTGCCTGCTCAGCCAGGAGATCTTTCTCTCACCGCCCTCTTCCTGCAGAGCAATCCCTAGGGCTCAGTTTTAGGCATGGTTGAGAGTCAGGGTCAGGATTCTTCTGAGGCTAACAGTTCAGATGGGGTTTGGGCAGGGACTAGAACCAGTGGGGTGGGGTTGGGGGGTGGGGAGCAGAGCTGGAAAGGAATAGGGAGCATGGCTACTGCCCTAGGAGCAAAGGATGAGCTCCCAGTTTTCAGCTTGGGATTTTTTTTTTTCTTTAAGAACATCTTGGGGCAGAAACAGGCTGGGGAAGTTTGGCCACTATCTATTTTTGACTGTCCCAGGACTTTAAAGACTAGGGATCAAATACATCTTTCAAATAGAACTGCCTTCCTTTGAAAGTAGTTGTGCTCTTTCAAAGGCAGCATTAGAGGTTTTAAATCGGGTTCTCTAGTTCCAACCCTGCAAAGATGCTTTGAGTAACTCAAAATGGGATTCACCTCCCTGGTTCTAAGGACTCCTGCCATCAGCAGCAAAAGCCAGTGGCAGAGCTGTGGAAGCCATCACACGGGCAGCTCACGCCCAGTCTTTCCTTCACTGAGGGGCAGAGGGAGGATCTTGTCCATGTGAATAAATAGCCTTGATCTTCAGCAGGGTTAGAGAGAGGCACAGCCTTGGGTTGACTAGAACACTAGCTGGGAGGTGTGTGGCCATATGGTTAGAACACGGGGCTGGAGTCCTGAGGACGTGATTCTTGTTTGACCTCCTCTCCTCTCCCCTTTCCTGGGCTAACCACTGTCGCCCTCCAGCTCGCCACAAGCCCTAAGAGTCTTTTTGACACTTCTGGAAACAGACCGTTACTAACACCTGTGTTCCAGGTGCCAGGCTAGGCCCTCAGCTAGGAAGCAGTGCCCTCCAGGCACCTCGGAGTTAGGATTTGCCATCTCCAAAGTTCCAAAATGCTTCAGTTTGTTCAATCCTGCTTTTCCTATTAATATATACAGTCCCAGCTGGTGACTCCCAGTATCATCCCTCCCACCTGGACAGGTAAATATGTCCAGGGGAGTGTGGGGCCTGTGCAGAGCTTTCTGCTCCCTTCATGGGCCTGGGCTTTATAAGCTGTGGGAATGTGTCTGCTTCTAATGGAAAGAATTAAGAGAGGGCAGGGCACTGGGGAGGAAGAGGCAGAAGGAACGTGTACTTTATGTAATACTCTGAGGTAAAACTAATACCTGCAAAAAGTACTAAATAGAATACCTACAAAGAGTTCAAAAGAAACAACAACAAAGAACGCTGAAAAGCCTGGATACACATAATCAAAAGCTCTACATGCTTGTTTTCCAAGTAACTGGAACCTAAAATCCTTGACCTCTAGCTATGCAGGTCTTTTTTGTATAAGTGGACATTAAGAACGCTGGCATTTAACTGTGCTCCTGGCCCCAAATTCAATCTTCTCAGTTTGTAATATATTCTGTCTGTGTAGATGTAAGGGCCTAACAATCAGAGATAGAATATCACAGTACGAACAAGGGATGGACCTTCAAAGTTACTAAATATTGAAATCATGGACCTACTGAACACAGATTTCAAAAGGAAAGAGTATGTCATGAAAACAAAAGGAGCAATAAGATAAGAAACAACCCAACAACAAGAACCAGAATAGACCAAATTGAAAAACACAAAGAGGGCTGAAAAATGCTGAGTTCCAGTCCTACCCCGAGGACTGGCCATGGGCCCTCAGTCCCCATCTCTGCCCAGAGGCCAAAGGCTTCACAGGCCTTGGGCTTCACAAAGGACAAGAAAAGCACTCCTTGCAGTGGTATAAGGCCCATGCTCCTCATTTTCAGAAAGCTTTCCCAGACATTAACTAATTAATTTTGTTCCACACAACTTGACACAACACCAGAGCTGTGAATGTAGGAAGAGATGTGTCAAAATGTCAGAGTATTGATGGAGCCAGGAAATCAGCAGAGAACATAGTCTGCAGTCAGGAATGAACAGGGTGAGAGAGAAGGCAGGGACATGGCGAGTTAAAGGGATTACCACCACTGTGAGCTCCTTTTCCGAGGTTCACGAGGACTAGGTTCTCATTCTCAGCCTCCTGCCCTCCTTGAGAACAAACGCCAAAGCTGTATGATATTCAAGTCCTGGGTCTAGTCCTGGCTCTGCCACATGTGTAACAGGCACATGGCCTTGGATGAGTCCCTGTGTGACTGCAGACCTCACTTTCCTCATTGTAACACCTCTGACATTCTGTGATCCTGGCTCTCATAAAGCAACTGTTCTCATCCAGGATTCTGGGCATATCAGAGGGTTGGGAACACTGGGGAGAAAAGAATGACATTGATAAGTGCACATGACTTGTGGCCAAAAGAGCATCCATCAGCAACTGGCTTTAAAACCTCTGCAATAGTTAATTTTATGTGTCACCTTGACTGGACACATAGTACCCAGATATTTTGTCAAACATTATTCTGGGTGTGACTGGGAGGATGTTTTGGGTAAGATTAAGATTTGAATCAGTAGACTGAGTAAAGTAGGTGGCCCTCCCTCACATGAGTGGGCCTCATCCAGTCAATTAAAGGTCTGAATAGAACAAACAGCCTGAATAAAAAGGGAGGGCATTCCTCTTGCCTGACTGCTGAGCTAGGACATTGGTCTTTTCTGACCTTCAGATACACACTGAAACTTCGACTCTTTTTGGATCGCCAGCTTGCTGACTGCCAATCTTGGGACTTGAAATCTCCACAAATTGTATGAACCAACTCCTTATAATAAATTATATATATATATATATATATATATATATGTATATATGTATATATATATAGTGTGTATGACTAAATATGTATATATATACATATATATACACATCTTCTGTTGCTTCTGTTTCTCTGAAGAACCCTAACTAACACAATCTCCCAGAGCATCTTAGATGCATATGCATCATTGAAGATGGCTTAAAAACCTCTGCTGGGAAGCATTGCCTGCCGCACCCTTTATAGACATTAAAATAATAAAGATGAGTCATGTGGTTAGACATAACAATATGCGAAAATAATATTATGGAACACAGCACTGGTCAGACCTTCATTGGAGCTACATGCTACATATGAAGAGCATGACCTAAGGAATGAAAAGGTTAGGCGGAGAGCCACCAATATAACAAAATAATAAAAGAAAGGCCCTTGGAGAAACTATCAGAGTTTAATTGAAGAGCAGAAGCCTGGAGACAGATTTACAAAGTTAATGTGTAAGAAGAACTGTTGTGTGGCTCATTCTTCCACCAGGGGACAAAGCCAGAAAGACCCATTTTAAGATAAAGAAGATGGGGGGCAATTTATTCACATCAGGAGGATTCTGATGACTGGATTGTAAGAGAAAAGTGTATAAACATTACTAGTGGTCTCACAATCAAACATTTTGGCACGTATCCTTCCAATGTTTTTTCTAGGCTCAAACGTTTTGTCCTCTCTCTCCCTCCCTCCCCCCGTACCCGCCCCAACCCTCTTCCTATCCCTCTCAACTCATACTTGACACAGTTTTACATCCTATTTCTTTCCCTTACAAAACATCATGCATATTTTTCTAAATCATCAACTACTTCTCTACACCATAATTTTGAATTAGATGAATACCATTCTATCATAGATGTATGTCAATTTATTTCACAAGTTCCCCATTTGTGAGCATTTAGATTCCTTCCAACTTTTCACTCTTTTAAAGAACATTAGGATGAATAACCTTACTCTCAAATTATTTTTCACACCTTCCTGGTCATTTCCTTAGAATGAATTGTTACACGTAGAATTGCTGGGTCGAAAGTTCTGATCTGGGGCCAGCTGAGTGGCGCGACGGTTAAGAGCTGGCTTGGGACGCCAGAGGGCCCCGGTTCAGATCCCACATATGAGGGCCAGTGAGTGACACTGCTCTCCACAGCTAAGATGCTGAACAACAGCTCAACCTGGAGCTGGGCTGCAGTGAGTTGCCGATGATGGCTTAGGCTGCAGCCCCTGCTGCAGTGGGTTGCCATGGGCTACCGTATGTAGCCAGCAGTCAGCGTCAGCGGCCAGCAGCCACTGTGAGTGGCCGTCCAGAAGCCTGTGACTGATCTGCCTCACCTGGAAAGAGCGTAATAATGGTGCCAACTTGGGCCAGTGAAGAAACGTCCTCCACAACTAGACTGAAGAACAAAAGAACAGCAACTTGTCTGCTCCCATCCCCCCAATTCCCCAATAAAAATCTTTAAAAAAAAAAAAGTTCTAATATGCTTAAGGATTTTGAAACCTAGCTGAACCCCCTCTGTAAATAGACCATTTACAGGATCTCAGACAGTGAAGGCCATTACCCATTTCTCTATGCTCTTGCCAACACTGTGCATATTTTTGGTTGTTGTTTTATCTTTACATGAAGTGATTTTGTGTAGAACATCAAAGAAGACTTTTGTGAATGAGCTGGCCCTTGAGTGTGTGGTGAGATTTCAATAAGCAGAGTAGTTGGGGGGAAGCATTTTAAGGCAGGAAACATAGCACACCAGCTTAAGATGCTGGTGCTCTTTGACGAATCCAGTAGATGTAGGGCTCCCGGGTCACACAGGAGGATTAGACTACAAAGGCAGGCCAGAACACAATCAGAGGCCTTGAATGGCATCATAAGGAGCTTAGATTTTATTCCATAACAATTGGAAGCCTTTAGCAGTTTCTGAGCAGGGAGCGATGTGTTTTTGCATGCTATCCTGAGGGTGCCAAGGACCTGCCAAAAAGGTTGTTAAGTGGCAGGATCGGGTTTCATAGTTTTGACAGTAACCAGGAGACATGTCTATTTTTCCCACTCTGGTGTGACATTGGGGTTGGAGCACTTCACTCATGCTCTAACATGCTTCCTATTAGGAGGACAAAACCCCACCTGAACAAATCAAGAAGGGAGAGAGAACAAATGTATGCAGACCCGACAGAATTGAATGCAACAGGACCAGCAAGTAGCACTGATCATTTATCTCAGTCCTTGTTTCTTTCATCAATATTTTATGTCACTAGGAGACTCCAGCTTCATTTTCTGGTAATGAATTTCTCATGAGACCAAGAGCAAGTTGCTGAACCAGATGCTGGGCCAAAGCGGAGCTCCAAGCCTCAGCCTGCTGGCTCGGCCACCCTGCAGGGCAGAGGTGCTGCAAGGCCAACCGAGAGAGCCCTGGCCCCAGGAGCAGGGCTTCCCTCTATGTGGATCACTGACTCCCCAAATAAACCCTCTTCAGAAAACACCTTTCCTCCCTGGGGGGCTGAGTACTGTTGGGGAAGGTTAGTCAACAACTCTGATTAATCACCCACCAGGCATTGAACTGGGGGAAAATAAATGTATTCAAATAGAAGCCCTTGTTCTCACAGAATTTTCCATTTTTGTCCGTGTGTCAGCATCAGCAGAGTGCTTAGAGCATAGTAGGCACTCAGAAATGCCTTCTATAATGGGTGGATAACTGCTGACAGTTGCCTCTACAGAATCCCAGTGTCTAATTTCAGCTCTAACTCTTACTTTCTGTGTAACTGAAGGAAGTCGCTTCATATAGCCCAGCTTCAGAAATCTTATTTTACAAAGCAGGGGTGGGGTGGGAGGCAGGGAATGCTAATAGCAGCAGACACTTATATAGCATTTGCTATGTGCTTCCAAATTGTATATACTCAATTAATTTTCACAACAGCCCCAAGGTAGATGCTATTATTACTCGTATTTTACAAATGAGGACATTTATGCCTTGGGTAAGGGCCTTGCCCAAGGTCACAGAACTAGTTTTGAATTCAGAGTCTGCAATCTTCATCATATTATCACCTGCATCAGTTACGTAGAGCTCACTTTTGTGTAAGTGCCAAAATATTTTTTTTGTTGTTAAATGCCACTCAAGCTGGCTTAAGGAATAATTAAATTTATTGGCTCACAGAAAATTCAAGGTATACTACTGGTGTCAAGTATGGCATGTGCAGGGCCTCAAATTACATCACCAAGACTCAGTTTCTCTCTATCTCAGCTGTGCTTCCTATATTTATTGAGTACCTGCTGTGTGTCATGGGGCTCCACTCTCAGACAGGCTCCCTGTATGGATTTAATTTAGTGAGAAAAAGTAAATGTCTTTTCCAGTATTCCAGCAAAGGTTTCATTGTGTCTCATTGGCTCATATCAGTCCATGTGATCTAATGAGCAAAGGAATGCAGTGTGTTAATTAGTGGACACCTAGGTCAAACAGTCCACCGGTCAGTCAGTGGGGAGTGAAGCCCCGCCTGAACACTGGGCTATTCTGTAGATGAGGTAGTTCCACAGAGGGAAAGCAGGTTACCGTTGTCACAGAACAGAAAATAGATACTAAGTGACAAAAGCAACAGATATCCACGCTATACTCTTTCTTCTTGCTACATCCAGAAAAATATTGAAATGCTGATGGAAAGCATCAGTTGAAATGACTATCAAAAGGAAGATGAAATATATTTTAGCTCAACTCTTTGCCGAAAAAGAGAGAGACCATCAGCCCTCCCAGGAACTAATGCATCATCTAGCATCTCCTCACTCATTGCCCTCTAAACCTTCGGGACCATTTTCTGCTTTTCAAACACACCACGGAGACTCTTGCCTCAAGCCTTTGTAGTTCCTGTCCCCTCTGTCACAACATGTGTCCCCTAGGGATCTGTATGCCTGTCTCCCTCATTTCATTCAGCTCTTCTTCCAAATGCCAGCCTTACCAAAAGGCCTTTTCTGACCATACTATTACTCTTAGTACTTTAATTTTCCTTAAAGCCATCATCACCATTTAAGAGGTTACATGTGTACCTGTTGTTTGTTGTTTGTTCTCTGTTTCCTCATTAAAAGGAAAGCTCTATGAGGACAGAAGTTTTGTTTTGTTCGATGCTGCCTCCCTGTACATAGTAGGTGTATATCTGACACATAGTACATACTAATAAATATCTGTTTAATAATGAATAAGTGATGCATTAGAAAACTTCTCTGACTATAGTTATTACAGCCCAGCCAGGCTATAGCAGAGAATCTGGGAATGAAGAAAGTACAGGAGAGAAGGCCCAAGAACACATGCAAACACCAGGCCTAAGGCAAGCACCTCCACAGCCCTGGGTTTTGCTACAGCACAGTATGGCCACAAGTGTCCCTGAAAGGCTGAAAGCATACCATCAGAAGAAACAGAGTGAATGGGAGTTTAGAAAAGAGGCTAGAGAAACAGGGAGAAAGAAGCAGAAAAGGACATAAGATAGGAGATGTGCCACCATCATCCCCACATACACACAGTGACATCGACACCACCGTTATTTATGTCTGATCCAAGCCAGGATGGTGAGGACGGTTTTTTGACCCCTCTCAGACCAGAGCTGTACCATAATAGAATTGCATCTTGAAAGGGACATAAGAAAAAAGAAAAAAAAATCTGAAAAATGGTAATCAAATTCTTTTTTTGGTGAGCAGGTAAATCAATTTTCATTGAGAAAACTGAAATAAGACTAACACTCAGCTATGATATTTACTACACAGATTAATGACCTAGATAGACCCGAGTTAAAAAAGTAAAATAATTTCAGAGAATCATAATATAAACACCCACAATTTCAGGGAAATACATGTAAAATTCATCATACAATGCATATAGGATACTATTGGTTTCTTTTTCCCCCTTTTAAAATTAAGTTTTAGTCATTTCCTATTTTCCCACAGGTAATGCCTGATCTGTTGACTATGCAAAGTTCATTATTGCTAGGTAACATTATTGCTTCTATTGCACCATTTGAAGACCATAAATATCCTGTAAAAATCTAATTTCATTCTATGAGGCAGAAATTATGTTATCTACTTTTCATTAAATTTCTGATAAACTAATACATGATTGAAAAGTTCTTTGCCATTATGGAATACTACATGCCAGTGTGGATGCTAACTCCTATAGCCAGTCTGTACATTGGCTTCAAGGCTAAATGTTCAGGATTATAGTTTTGGGTGCTCCAGGAGCACTGGCCAAAGGGGGACAGAGAAGGCAGCAAGAATATGCCCACAGCCAGTCTTTCCTCCCATTTCAGAGTCAATCTTTCCAAGACTGTTCAAACTCACATTTTCTTCATAAACCCTAGGACCGGCACACCAGAAGCCTAACCTTCTCTCTGCAGGAAAGAAAAACTGTAGGAGATAAAAGCCTTTCATCCCAGCCACACTCACTACATCTCCCTAACACACCCAGACACTTACCTCACTGTTGTTCATTCCTGAATCTCCTTCTCCCTCTTTTCCTTTTTTTGTTTTCCTTCAAGATCCAACTACAAGACTCTTTCTCAGCACTAACAGTAAGTGTGTATTGAATGTGCTTGGGATTGTGCTAAGTGATCTATACATATTACCTCACTTCACCCTCACAACAAATGTAGTGGCATGATAATGGACTGGGGGGGGGCAGGGGGAGAAGGGCTAACATTTTTCCATTTTACAGGTGAGAAAATAGAAGCCTAAAGAAGCCAGGAAACTGGTCCTGGGTCAACGAGGACCAGCAATGCTGGGTATGAGCCTAGGTCCTGGCCTGTCCATACCTTAGACATCAGCCACTGGCAATTCTGTCTCCAAATAGCAACAAACCTCAAGTGATCAAGCCCCGCTGTAAGCTCCTTGAGCAATTAGTGCCTCTTCAATTTCTTTGGCAGTTAATCATAAACTGCCTGCCACAGCTCAGCTATTGTCTTAAACAATTAATTGTTTCCTTTATTTAGATATTTGTGCCTCCTCCCTCCAACAAACCTGTAAGCACCTTGAAGGAATTTATCTTCTCCTAGTACCATGCCCAGTACCTATAAGAGACATATCAATCACGCCTTGATTGTTTTCGTGAATGCTCAACATGGCGAAATGCAACCACTTTCAAGAGCCCTGGTTCTGCAGGATCTTCATTAGCATTTCCCCGTTATTGGAACAGGTCATAACATACCACCTTGACTTTATTCCCTCTTCCAGATCATCAGCTCTATAATCTCCTCCTGATGACTCAACAGTTAGGTCATGATTTCTTCCCAAGACTTTACAAGGCTTCATTTCCTTGCCTGAAAAGCCAGGTTGTGGCTGGAGAATTCCTAAATGGTCTATGGCATGTGCTGTGCCTTGATACCCCATCAGGTCCCACTCTGTGGCTTCTTGTCTTACTGGAAAGAAAGAGGATATACGTGCTATTGTTTTTATTTTTTTATTGTGATAAAAAATATGTAACATAAGATTTACCATTTCAACTATTATAAGTGTACAATTCAGTGGTATTAAGTACATTCACATTGTTGTCTGGCCATCTTCACTATCCATCTCCACAATTTTTTCATTATTTTATACTGTAAATCTGTACCCATTAAACACTAACTCCTCCCTCCTCCCAGCCTCTATTCTACTTTTTGTCTGAAATTCATTGTTTTAGGTACCTCATATAACTGGAATCATACAATATTTGTCCTTTTCTTTTTTTTTTCTTTTACTTGGTGTAATGTTTGTAAGGTCCATCCATGTGATCACATGGATCAATACTTCATTCCCATTTAATTTTGAATAATACTACACTGTATACATATGACATACTTTATTTTTATCCGTTCATCTGTCAATGAACACTTGGGTTGTTTCCATCTTTTGGTGATTGTGAATAAATTCGTTATGAACATTGGTATACAAATATCTGTTTAAGTTCCTGCCTTCAATTCTTATGGGAACATACCTTAAGGGCATGATATAATATCTCATTGTGGTTTTAATTTGCATTTCCCTAATGACTAGTGATGTTGAGCATAGTTTATTACAGTTATTGGTCATTTGTAGATCTTCTTTGGAGAAATGCCTATTTAATTTCTTTCCCCATATTTTAATTGAGTTGTCTGGTTTTTTGTTGTTGGGATGTAGCAGTTCTCCATATTCTGGAGTTCTCTGTATTAATTATGAGTTATATAACTTATGAGATATAACTTATCATACATATGAGGTCAAACAATTAAGTTTGCGAACTCATCCTAAAAAAAGTGCTACATGCCTCATTGCTGAACGTCACTACAGTCACCTTTGAAGTACTCCCCTTGGGAAGATATGCACCGACATCAGTGCCTAGTCCACCCTTCAAATCAATTTTGGAACTCTTTTTCTGGAATGGCCATCAGAGCTGTCATCATATTACCCTTGATGCCCTGAATGTCATCAAAATACCTTCCTTTCAATATTTCCTTTATCTTCAGGTAAAGAAAGAGGTCATTGGGGGCCAGATTAGGTGAGAAGGGAGGGTGTTCCAATACAGCTATTTGTTTACTGGCTAAAAACTCCCTCACAGACAGTACCGTGTGAGCTGGTGCATTGTTGTGATGCAAGAGCCATGAATTGTTGGCAAAAAGTTCATGTTGTCTACCTTTTTCACGCAGCCTTTTCAGCACTTCCAAATAGTAAACTTGGTGAACTGTTTGTCCAGTTGGTACAAATCCATAATGAATAATTCCTGTGATATCAGAAAAGGTTAGCAACATCATTGCAACAAGTTCGCGAACTTCATTGTCAGGCCTCGTATGATTAGCAAATATTGGATTGTTGGAAAAGTCATGATGTATTTTTTCTATGTTTTTCATTGCAAAAATGAGTCATGACTTTTACAACAACCTAATATTTTTTTCCATTTGGTAGATTGCTTTTCACTCTGTTGATAGTATCCTTTAATACACAAAAGTTTTTAATTATTTTGATAAAGTTCAATTTCTCTAGTTATTTGTTGTTCTTGTTATTGTGTACTCTTAGTGCTATACCCAAGAAATCATTGCCAAATCTAACATCATGAAGCTTTTCCCCTATGTTTTCTTTGAAGTCTTTTATAGTTTTAGCTCTTACTTCTAGATCTTTGACCAATTTTGAGTTAATTTTTGTATGCGGTACAAGGTAGGGTCCAGTTTTCTTAGAACAATTTGTTGAAAAGATTGTTCTTTCCCTATTCAATGGTCTTGGCACCCTTGTTGAAAACCAGTTGACCATATATGGAAAGATTTATTTTAGGGCTATCTATTACATTGTTCTATACATCTGTCTTTATGCCAGTACCACACTGTTTTTTATTACTGTAGTTTCGTAGTATGTTTTGAAATCTAGAAGTGTGAGTCCTCCAACTGTTTGTTTTCAAGATTGTGTTGGCTATCCAGGATCCCCTGAGATTACATAAAAATTTTAGGATGAGTTTTTTCTTTCTGAAAACAAGTTGTGATTTTTATAGTGATTGCACTGGATCTATATATAATTTTAGGTAGTGTTATCTTAATATTAAGTCTTCCATTCCATGAACATGAGATGGTTTTTCACTTATTTATGTCCTCATTAATTTTTTTCAGAATTGTTTTGTAGTTTTCAGTGGAGAAGTCCCTTACCTCCTTGTTTACATTTATTCCTAAGTATTTTATTCTTTTTGATGATAATGTAAGTGGAATTGGTTTTTCAGTTTCTTTTTCAGGTTGTTCATTGTTAGTGTATAAATATGCAACTGATTTTTCGTGTAATGATTTTGTATCCCACAGCTGTGCTAAATTTGTTTATTAGTTCTATAATAACAGCCTTTTGGGAAATCTTTAGGGTTTTCTACATGTAAGAGATCATATCATCTGTAAACAGAGAAAATTTTACTTCTTTCTTTCCAATTTGGATGACTTTTTTTTTTTAATTAAAAAGTTTTTTTCAGTTTCAAGTGACATTCAATATTATTTTATATTAGTTTTAGGTGTACAACACAGTGGTTAGATATTATATAATTTAGACAGTGATCCACCCGATTACTCTAGTACCCACCTGGCACTGTACATATTTGTTGCAGCATTATTGACTATATTACCTGTGCTATGCTTTCCATCCCAGTGGCTATTTTGTAACTACCAATTTGTATTTCTTAATCCCATCACCTTTTCCACCCAGTTTCCCAAACGCTTCTCCTCTAGTAATCAGTTTGGTCTCTGTATCTATGAGTCTGTTTCTTTTGATTGTATATTTATTTTGTTCTTAAAATTCCACACATAAGTGAGATCATATGGTATTTGTCTTTCTCTATCTCACTTACTTCACTTAGCATACTACGCCCTAGGTATATCCATGTTGTCACAGATGGTACTATTTCATTCTTTTTTATGGCCAAGTAATATGCCATTGTATTCAAGGCCTGACAATTAAGTTCGCGAATTAATCCTGGAAAAAGTGCTATATACCTCATTGATGAATATCACTAGAGTCAACTTCAAAGTATTCCCCTTGGGAAGCTATACACCAATGCCAGTGCCTAGTCCACCCTTCAAATCAATTTTGGAACTCTTTTTCTGGAATGGCCATCAGAGCTGTCATTGTTTTACTCTTGATATCCTGAATGTCATCAAAGTGGAATTGCTGGGTTATAAGGTAATTCTATTTTTAATTTTTTGAGGAACCTCCAAACCTTTTTCCATAGTGGCGCACCAATTTGCAATCCCACCAACACTACATGAGGGTTCCCTTTTCTCCACATCCTCACCAACACTTGTTTGTTGATTTACTGATGATAGCCACTCTGACAGGTGTGAGATGCTATCTCATTGTGGTTTTAATTTTCATTTCTCTGATGATTACTGATAATGAGTATCTTCTCATATGTCCATTGGCCATCTGAATGTCTTCTTTGCAGAAATATCTATTCAGGTCCTCTGCCCATTTCCTAATTGGATTGTTTGGGTTTTTTTGATGTTGAGTTGTATGAGTTCTTTATACATTTCGGATATTAATGCAATATCAGCAGTATCATTGATGAATATCTTCTCCCATTCAGTAGGCTGTCTTTTTGTTTTGATGATAGTTTCCTTTGCTGTGCAAAAACATTTTAGTTTGATGTAGTTACATTTTTAAAATTTTTTATTTTGTTCCCCTTGCCCAAGGAGATAGATCCAGAAAAATATATATCACTAAGAGCAATGTCAGAAAGTTTACTGCCTATGTTTCCTTCTAGAAGTTTTATGGTTTCAAGTCTTACATTTAAGACTTTAATCTATTTTGAGTTTATTCTTGTATATGGAGTAAGAAGGTGGTCCAGTTTCATTTTTTTGCATGTATCTGTCCATTTTGCCGGCACCGTTTACTGAATAGACTGCCTTAAACCCAATGTATATTCTTGCCTACTTTGTCATAGATTAAATGACCATATAAGCATGGCTTATTACTGGGCTCTCTATTCTGGTCCATTGATCAACGTGTCTGTTTTTATGCCTGTACCCTACTATTTTGATTACTATAGCCATGTAGTATAGTTTGATATCAGGTAGCATGATACTTCCAATTTTGTTCTTCTTTCTCAAGATGGCTGTAGCTATTTAGGGTCCTTTGTGGTTCCATATAAGTTTTAGAATTATTTGTTTTAGTTCTGTGAAAAAATGCCATTGGTGTTTTGATAGAGATTGCACTGAATCTATAGATTGCTTTGGGTAGTATGGGCATTTTAACAATGCTAATTTTTCCTACCCAAGAGCATGATATATCTTTCCACTTATTTGTATCTTCTTCAACTTAGTTCTTCAGTGTCTTATATGTCTCCAAGTACAGGTTTTTTACCTCCTTGGTTAAATTTATTCCTAGAAATTCTTAATTTCTCATCCTGACAGTTCATTATTGTATAAAAAATACAACCAATTTCTGGATATTAATTTTGTATCCTGCTACTTTACTGAATTTATTGAATATTATTTTTCAGTTCTAATATATTTTGGTGGAATCTTTAGGGTTTTCTGTATATAATATTATGTCACCTGCAAATAATGACAGTTTCACTTCTTTCTTTCAAGTTTGGGTGACTTTTATTTCTTTTTCTTGCCTGCTTGCTGTAGCTAGCACTTCCAATACAATGTTGAATAAAAGTGGTGAGAATGGACATCCTTGTCTTGTTCCTGAAGATTGCTTTTAGCTTTTCCCTGTTGAGTATGATGTTAGCTGTGGGTTTGTCAAATATGGCCTTTATTATGTTGAGGTATATTCCCTCTATTACCACTTTGCTGAAAGTTTTTATCATAAATGGATGCTGGATTCTGTGAAACACTTTTTAAAACATCAATTAATATAATTTTTAGCTTTCATTTTGTTTATATTGTGTATCACATTAACTGATTTGCAGATATTAAACCAAACTTGCATCCCAGAAATAAATCCCACTTGATCATGTTTTACGATTTTTCTAATGTATTGCTGAATTTGATTTGTTAATATTTTGTTGAGGATGTTTGCATCTATGTTCATTGGCCTATAGTTTTCTTTTTTTGTAAATTCTTTTTCTGATTTGAGAATCAGGGTAAAGTCGGATTCATAAAATGAGCTTGGGAGCTTCCCCTTCTCTTGGAATACTTTGAGGAGGACGGGTGTTAATTCTTCTTTGAAAGTTTGGTAAAATTCACCTGTGAAGCCATCCAGTCCAGGGCTTTTGTTTTTTGGTAGTTTTTTGATTAGTGATTCGATTTTGTTAGTAGTAATCAGTCAGCTCAGACTTTGTTTCTTTTTGGTTCAGCCTTGAAAGATTGCATGTTTCTAGGAATTTATCCATTCTTTGAAATTGTTGAATTTGTTGGTATATAATTGTTGGCAATATTCTCTTATAATCTTTTGTATTTCTGTGGTGTCAGCTGTCACTTCTGTTCTTTCATTTCTGATTTTATTTGGATCCTCTCTTTTTTTTTCTTGATGAGTCTCGTTAATGGTTTATCAATTTTGTTTATCTATGCAAAGAACCAGCTCTTGGTTTCATTAATCTTTTATTGTTTTTTAGACTCTATTTCATTTATTCTCACCTGGTCTTTATTATTCCCTTCTTTCTAATCACTTCAGGTTTTGTTTGCTGTTTTTGTCTAGTTCCTTTAAGTGTAAGATTAGATTGTTTATTTGAGATTTTTCTTGTTTCTTGAATTTCCCTCTTAGGACTGCTTTCACTGTGTCTGATAAATTTGGGATCATTGTGTTTTCATTTTCATTGTCTCAAGGTATCCTGATTTCTTCCTTGATCTTGTGGTTGACTCATTCATTACTTAGTAGCGTGTCATTTAGCCTCCATATGTTTGAGTATTGTAATTTTTTTCTTGTAATTGATTTCTACTTTCATACCATTGTGGTATGAAGACACTTTATATTATTTCAATCTTGTTAAATTTATTGAGACATGTTTTGTGGCCTATCTTTGTGTACTCTAGGAAAATGTTCCATGTGCACTTGAAAATAATGTATATTCTGTTGCTTTAGGGTGAAATAATCTAAAATATTAATTAAATCCATCTGGTCTGCTCTGTCATTTAAGACCACCGTTTCCTTGTTCATTTTCTGTTTAGAAGGTCTGTCCATTGGAGTCAATGGGGTATTAAGCTCCCCTACTATGATTAGATTACTGTCAATCTCTCCATTAATGTTAGTCAATATTTGCTTTAAATATTTAGGTACTCCTATGTTGGATGAATAAATATTTAAATATTTACAAAGGTTATATCCTCTTCTTGGATTGACCCTTTTATCATTATGTAATGTCCTTCTCTGTCACTTATTATAGCTTTGTTTTCAAATCTATTTTGTGTGATATAAGTATTATTACTCCAGATTTTTTTATTTTTTCCTTTCACATGAAACATGTTTTTGCTTCCCTTTATTTTCAGTCTGTGTGTACCTTTCAATCTGAAGTGGGTTTCTTGTACACAGTTTATGTATGGGTCTGGTTTTCTTATCCATTAATTTACCCTATGTCTTTTGATTGGCGTATTTAGAGTGATTATAGATAGATACATAGTTATTGCCATTTTATTATTCACATTTATGTTCTTTCCCCACCCCACCCCCTTCTACTTCTTAAAGAAGTGCCTGTAACATTTCTTTTAATACTGGTTTGATAGTGATGAACGTCTTTAGCTTTTTCTTGTCTGGGAATGCCTTTATCTCTCCTTCAATTTTTTTTTAATTAGTTTTAGGTGTACAACACAGTGCAATAGTTATACTTTTTACCCCTCAAAGTGAAAACCCCCTCCCCAAATTTGCCAAACCCCCCCCCCCAACATCATACATATCTATTACAATTCCATTGACTCCACGGTATGTGGAGTATATAGTATGGGAGTGGAGTCTCCTTCAATTTTAAATGATAGCCTTGCTGGGTAGAGTAGTCTTGGTTGTAGTTCCTTACTTTTCATCACTTTGAATATTTTACACCAATTTCTTCTTGTCTGCATAGTTTCTGTTGAGAAATCAGCTCATAGTCTTATTGGAGCGCCTTTGTAAGTAATGACTTGTCTTTTTCTTGCTGCTTTCAAGATTCTTTCCTTGTTTAACCTTTGTCATTTTAATTATAATGTGTCTTGGTGTGGGCCTTTTTGAATTCATCTTGTTTTGGACTCTCTGTTCTTCCTGGACTTGTATGCCTGTTTCCTTCACCAGTTTAGGAAAGTTTTCCATCATTATTTCTTCAAATAAGTTCTCAACCCCTTGCTTTCTTGCTTCTACTTCTGGTACCCCTATGATATGAATGTTGGATCAACTTGATGTTGTCCCAGAAGTCTCTTAACCTTTCCTGATTAATTTTTTTTTTCTGTTTCGATAGGGTATTTTCTACTACCTTGGTCTTCTAAATGGCTGATTCCGTCCTCTGCTTCATCTATTCTGCTGGTGACTTCTTCTAGTTCATTCTTCATTTTAGCTATTGTAGTCTTCATTTCTGAATGTTTCTTTTTTATGATTTCTATGTCCTTTTTATGTTTGCTATCTCTTTGTTGAAGTTCTTACCAAGTTCCTTGAGGATCCTTAAAACCATTGTTTTGAACTCTGTATCTGATAGGTTGGTTACCTCCATTTCATTTAGTTCTTTTTCTGGAGTTTTCTCTTGTTTTTCCATTTGGGACATAGTCCTTTGTTTCCCTATTTTGGCTGCCTCTCTTTGTTTATTTCTATGTACTAGGTAGAACTGCTATGTCTCTCAGTTTTGCCAGGTGGCTTAAGTAGTAGGTGCCCTGTGGCACCCAGTGGTACAATCTCCCTGGTACCCAGTGTCAGGTGCTCCAGGAGTGCCCCTTGTGTGAGTTGTGTGTGCCTTCCTCTTATAGTTGAGTCTTGATTGCTGTTGACACGTTAGTGGGTAGGATTGACCCTCAGGCTGACTGGCTGTGGAGTCTGGAGATGCCCACAGTTTACGGACTGCTGTGTTGGAGGCTTACCCCATGAAATGAGATTTAACCCAGTGGGCTCTGTTGCCTGCTGAGACCACCCTTTGGGTGTGCCACTTTGGGTCTAATTGAGTGGTGCTCTGCTGTGGTCTGAAGCTGACCTCCAGGTATGCTGGTTCTCAAGCTTCTTGGGAGGGGCTCTGGTGCAGGCCCAGGTCAGCTACTGCCTGTGACTGGCCAGGGACTACCTAGTAGGATCTACAAAGTGATCCATATTTGGTAGCTCCCTGTGCTGCACCTGGAGTCATGTGGAAAAGGCCACATTGCAAATCAAAAATGTCTGCCACTAGTACCAGGCCTGGAGTAGCTTTGCAAAAAGCCCAGGACACCCTGGGTCTTAGTGCCACCTGCCTGCTCTTATAATGCTCAGCCACTGATAGAGCCTCATGTGGTATGCAGCTTGGGTGGGATGAGGTCTCAATGAGTCACCAGGATGAGGCAAGTGTTCATCACTGCTGAGGCTGGAGCTACTCAGCAAAACTCTCAGAACACACCAAGGCCCTCCACTGCCCACCTGTGGACCTCCAAAAGATGTCCAAGAAAAAATGCAATGCAGGCAGGGCTGGCAGCTCACTGATAAAGTGCCACAGGCATTGCATGAGTTGGGTGAAGTGGGGTTCCAGGGAGTCACCAGGGTGGAGAGAGGGAAGTACACCAAGCTAATTCAGATTCAGATTCAACACAGAAAAAATGGCACCCGCCTGCCAGCTGCATGGGAGGAGAGTTCTACACAGGGAAAATGGTAGCTGTCCCTCCAGTCCTGAAGCCACACAACTCACTCTCTCCCTGTATGTCTCTGACTCCTTCCAAGTCACTTTCCCTTTGTCAGAGCCCAGAATGGGTGCCTGCAAGCAAGTGAGTTTAAGTGTGGGCCCTTTAAGAGGATGTCTGGGTTTCCCCCAGCCTTCCATCCCATCTGGCCAGTGAGAACCCCACTGTTTTTCATAGCCAGGTGTGAGGGCTCCTCTTCCTGGCACTGGTACTCAGGGCTGAGGAGCCTGATGTGGGGCTGGGGTCCCTTGCTTCTCTGGTTCAGGGACCTCCATAGTTGAGATATCCTTCTTGATTCTCAACCACCACATACAGGTGTAGGGCCAGACTGTTCCGCATCTCCACCCCTCCTAACAGTCTCGATGTGGCCTCTTCTTTACAGGACTTCAGCTAGGCTTCAGATGGTTCTCCTGGCTGATTGTTCTATAATTTAGTTTAATTTACAGTGGTCACAGGAGGAGGCAAGCACAGCATTTATCTACTCCAAAATCTTGGATCACACTGCCTTTTATTTCTTTTTCTTGTCTAATCATTTTGGCCAGAGCTTCCAATAATATGTTGAATAGAAGTTGTAAAACAGTTATCCTTGTTTCACTCCTGATCCTAAAGGAAAAATTTTCAGTTTTTTACCATTGAGTGTGATGGTAACTATGGGTCTTTCATATATGCACTTTATCATGTTGAGGATCTATATGCAATTTTAAAAAATGGAATGTCCAAAATAGAAAGTGTTTTTTCCCTTTGATAAAAGTAGGTCAAATCAGCTTGATGACAAGTTAACTGGCAAGTATATATGTTTCTTTATTTGGGAAAACTGAATTCCTTAGTACTTAATTATATTTGCACCACCAGTAAAATTATTTCAAAATCCCATTGTTTAGTGGGATGGGTCAACTTAACAGGTGATAAGGAAATGTTGGAAATTACTAGGATATGATATAGTATAATATATGATGGGTCAATAATTTCCTTCTTTTGTATAAGGTCATACTACAATGATTTTATTTCTTCAACATGAAAAAAGTGTAAGTTAAGAGGCTACATAATGAAATTCTACAGAATCATGAAAAAAATGGTACAAACAAAAACAGACCAGATGATAAAATTGTTAAGTATTGTTATGGGAGATACTCCTTTAAGCATGAAGAGTAATTTTTGAGTAAATGAACATCAATTTACACTATATATAATCAGGCCAAATATAATCAAGTTCTGGAAGAGTTTGGATAAAACTATGATGGCAAATCTGTAACCAGATATTTTAAAAATTTAGAGATAATAATAGTTAACATTTTGAGAGAGTTTAGTGTGAACCAAGAACTTGTCTAAGTGATTTATGTATAAAAATGTATTTAACCCTCACAACTGCCTTATGAAGTAGATGCTATTATCTTCCCCATTTTACAAATGAAAAAACTGAGATGCAGAAAGATGAAGAAACTTGTCCAATGTCCCACAGTTACAAAGTACTGGAGATACAATTCCAACCTACAAAGCCTATCCCTGTGGAGATTTCACTCTTACAGTCAGCTGAGTAGTGGCCTCCCAAAGATATTAAGTCTTAATCCCAGAAACTTGTAAATGTTTGTTATTTAGAAAAAAAAAATCTTCATCTGAAACTAATAAAAAAATAAAGAAAAAAAGAGAAAAAGATCTTTACAGATGTAATTAAGGATTGTGAGATGAGGAAAATACCCTGGATTATCTGGGTGAGCCCTAAATGCCATCGCCAATGTCCTTATAAGAGACAAACAGGGGGTTACACATACACAAGAATAAGGACACATGGAGGAGACAGCCATGTGAAGATAAAGGCAGAGATTGGAGTAATGCAATCAAGGAAGCCAGAAAAGGCAAGGAACTTATTCTGCCCTAATGCCCCCAGAGGGAGCATGGTCCTGTTAGGTTTTGAACTTCTGGCATCCAAAGCTGTGAAAGAATAAATGTCTGTTGTTTTAAGCCACCCAGCTTACGGTTATTTGTTACAGCAGCCACAGGAAACTATTATCACTCTTAACTGGGGTGCTGGGCTGTCTCATATGGAAAGGTTTCACTCTCACTCAGCTGCATCAAGTGAAAGCATAGCAGTTACCACAACTGCTCACAAACAGACCTTGGTGAAGAGAAAATGAGATGGTTGGATCACTGGCTAAACAGTGATAGCACCTGACAGTTTTCAAAGTGCTTTCCCATTGATTATATCATTCGACTATCTGACCCCCACCAAATTTCCTTTGTATACAAGAACAAAAATAAGGCTACTTATTCGGTTTACAAATATAGGAGCTGAGACATGAACTCCAGCCTTCTACTTCATAGCACTTCCAACTGTACCACATTTCAACTCCAAAAGAAGAGAAAAGCAATAACAAGGGAGGAGGAGAAAAACCATATTTGTGAATAGCATGTTTACCTTTACAGTGCTCATGCATCTATATTATTTAATTCTTACAACAATGAGAGGTTATTCTTATTATCCCTGTTTTGCAGATGAACATACCAAAGGCTGGGAGAAGTCTGGAGACTTTTTCCAAGACACGCAAATACCAAAAGTGGTTTGATTTTCAATCGAAGGCCAGTTCTTCCACCATAACTACTGTAGTATTTTGCATACATGGGGGCCCAGGCCAAAATGCACAAGTACCATACCCAAATGTACATGTTGGGTTTTTTTTTTCATTTAAAAATAAAAATAGTCTTGATGTAAAGTTAAAAACAGAAGGGTGATTTGCATAAGACCCTGAGCTCTCAATTACACCAATTACTTTATAATTACAGGCAATGCCATTTTGGTTTTTCAAAACCTATGTCTATTCTGAAAGAATCTGTCAGAAAGGAGGCTTCTTCTCAGGGAGAGGTTCCAATTAGTATGCATGTTGAATGCAGAGGGAGAGAAAACCTGCTGGAGCTCCAAGTAGGAGAAAATAGACAGGAGTTTTGAAATGCCCTAGCTTAGCAAATGTGCCTGTTGGGAAACCAAGACCTCTGGAAAACTCCCAACTTTCAGCTCTGGGGGAGTGTTATGTCAAGGCAAACTCAGCCTGAACCCTGCCTTCCTTTCTCCCACCTGTCTGTTGCCCCAGCAGCCACCTCTATACTTTTGAGGTGGGTGGAGAAGAGCTTAGCTTGCTAAGCTCTTGTATTTCTCATAGCCACTCTGACAAGCTGCAGGAGAAAAACAAATGGAATGGGTCTACCCAAACCGCTCCTGCTGAAATCATTGTCTTATCTTTCTCTTTTTCAGTGCACATGGAAGAGTGAATTGTCACCATTTTCTCTATCCCAAGGGATATTGGCTCAGAAAACTTCCTTGGAATACGGCGTAGAGGAGTGAGCATTTGCAATCAGTAAGCTCAGCATTTTTATATCTTGAAGTTGCCTTCTCTGGGTCTGGTTACTTTCTGTGCCCCACCTGCCCTGCCACCAGGTCAATAAATCAGAGCCTTCACACTGATGTTCAACGAACAGTTTGCTACCAAGAGCCCTGATTTCTCTACTCCAGGTTAGAAGTGGTATCTCAGTGAGTTGGAACATCAAGGAACCTTAGAGATCCCTGAGGCCTACTCCTCATACTATATGAAGGAGCGCATTTTGACTCAGTCATTTGGGGGCAAGGTCCACTTTAACACTACTGGTCCAAATAGCAGTGTCAACATGTAAGGTCACCACTGTACAAAGCACATATCCCTGATCCTCACCCCCTATGTAAGGAGATGAGTAGCCATATGACAAAGGTAATTTGTTCTGCTCTGACAGATGGACCTCACCTCTTCTCTGACTGCCAGTGCAAGCAGGTAACATGGTACATCTGAGCCCACTGCAAATTCAGTGCTCAATACTAGAACAATGATATGCCCTGGAGACTGCGATAACATGAATGAATGTGCTTAACAAACTGTAACTAAGAAGAGTCTGTCTCTCTGTCTCTGTGTCTCTCTGTCTGTCTTCCTCTCTCTCTAAAAGGAACTGCCACCTTTCTACAATTATCCATCTCTAGGCTTAGACTCACTCTTCCAAAGATATCTGGTCCATATGTGAAAACCCTCATTTCTACCAATGTCAGTGTCACTCTACCACACTGCATTTCTTTAGCAAAAACACCTCCAGTTACAGTTTGTTAAGCACATTCATTCATGTTATCGCAGTCTCCAGGGCATATCATTACGGATGATATGTGATCATTATCACTTTCCACTCTTTTTTATCCACAACCTGTTCTTTCCATATCTACTCTTTAGAAGACTGCTAAAAATAATAAATAATAAGTAAATACATACATACATACATACATACATACATACATACATACATACATACACAAATGCAGAGCAAGACAAAAGAAAGGTAGCAAGCATGAGTTTAGGGAGACTGGTGCTCTCAGTAGCGTTATGCCTTTTGTCGGTCGCCCTCTTACACAGAAAAAGTCAGCTCTCTAGCCAGGTCCTGCACAGCATCAGCGTCGCTGCCCTCCTCCCACCCACTAAATTCCAATCAGACATTTCATGAATGGAAAGCCTTCCCCTGCCTGAATCACCAGGAATTTATAGTTCTCTTTCTTTTCTTCCATACTATGTTGTACCTCTATTAAAACAACATTTCTTATCTTGCCTCTTATCATAGCCATGTGTCTGTCTCATTTTTCCTACTAATTATCTGAGTCCCTCACTACAGGTGCCAGGTACAGATTCACTCATTCTGGTATTATCAGCCTTATTTTGCAAATGTGAAAAGTGAAACTCAGAAAGGTAACCAATTTTTATAGACCACATAACTGATAAGGAGCAGTACAAACACTAGCACAAAAGCAGAAGTAGTGGTGGGTAGCAAGGATTCTGGAATCTCTCTGGTTGGGCTCAAATGCTACTCAACAAGCTGTGTGATCTTAGTGAGTTTTTTAACCGCTTTTCTTCAGTTTCTTCAACAATAAAATGAAGATAATAATGGTGCCTACTTCATAAAATTGTGAGGATTAAATGAGTTAATGCACGTGAAAATGTTAGAAAAATGTCTAGTACCTAGAATACACTCATTAAATCTTAGGTATTTTTCCACACTTTATTTTATTTTATTTTTTTTTAAGATTTTTTATTGGGGAATTGGGGGGATGGGAACAGTGCTGGGGGATTGGGGAAGGGGAACAGACAAGTTGCTGTCGTTTTGTTCTTCAATCTAGTTGTGGAGGACGTTGCTTCACTTGCCCAAGTTGGCACCATCACTGCGCTCTTCCAGGGCGAGGCATATCAGTCGCCGGCTTCTGGACGGCCGCTCACTGCGGCTGCTGGCCGCTCACGCTGGCTGCTGGCTACACACGGTAGCCCATGGCAACCCACTGCCACAGGAACTGCAGCCTACGCCGTCGCCAGCGACTCACGGCAAACCAGCTCCAGGTTGAGCTGTTATTCAGCATCTTAGCTGTGGAGGGCAGTGTTCACTGGCCCTCATATGTGGGATCCGAACCGGGGCCCTCTGGCATCCCAAGCGAGTTCTTAACCATCGCGCCACTCGGCCGGCCCTTTTTCCACACTTTAAATACGCAGTTTATTGTTTAAAAAAAGAGAGAGAGAGAGCAAAAGGAAGAGAGAAAAAGAGAGCACAATAGCAGAGAAAAGGTGCTTGCTCATCTCCAATATTCTTGAATACAAGGTTGCAATGCACAGAAGCCAAAAGAAAAACCCATTGCTGCTCTCATACATAACAAGTCACCCCATATTTCCTTTACAACATCTCTCAGTAGAGATCCATTCTCGCTGGTCTATTCTAAGCCCTCCTTCTCCTTTGTTAGGTTACAACCTAGCTCTACCCTCAATCCAACATGCAGGTGGCTGCCAGAATAACCTTGACAAAGGACACCTCCAACCAAATGACTCCTATTATCCAGAACCATCATTTGAAAAGCCTATATATCTATACAAATCTTATGGATTTTTTTAAAGATTTTTAAAAATAATTATTAGTATTGGGGAATTGGGGCATAGGAACAGCGTTGGGGAATTGGGGGAAGGGGAACAGACAAGTTGCTGTCTTTTTGTTCTTCAGTCTAGTTGTGGAGGACCTCACCTCACTGGCCTGACTTGGCACCATCATTGCACTCTTCCCAGGTGAGGCAGATCAGTCGCTGGCTTCTGGACAGCCACTCACGCTGGCTGCCGGCCACACACGGTAGCCCATGGCAACCCACTGCAGCAGGGGCTGCAGCCTACGTGCAGTTGCTGGCGACTCACGGCAGCCCAGCCCCAGGTTGAGCTGTTGTTCAGCATCTCAGCTGTAGGGGGCAGCGTCACCGGCCCTCATATGTGGGATCCGAACCGGGGCCCTCTGGCATCCCAAGCGAGTTCTTAACCAATGTGCCACTCAGCCGGCCCCAATCTTATGGATTTTTATCCATCTTTTTCACTGTTGATATCCAGTCATGACAAGCAGCTTTCATCCCCTCAACTCCGACACCCAATGGCTCTATATATTGCCTTTCCCAACCTTACGTCCCTCCCTTCCCTTCTCAAAACCCTCTACCACTTGCCCTCTAGAATTCAAGGCCAATCATTAGTAAGACCCCCATGTCTTCACTTCCTTCTGTAAACACTCCCCCACCTTGAACCTCCAGCTAAAACCCAATGCTTCCCTGGAGACATGGCTCTTCAGTCCACTCAAAGGGCTCCTCTGGCCGCTGGACCTCACTGGGATACATCCGCCCTGTTCCTTAGGGCTGGCTCTTTCTCTTCCCAACGTTCCGCTACAAAAGTACCTTGTTTGCAATCTCATGTCATCTGACTAAACCACCCCTCTCCTTTCCTTGTTTTTTTTTTTTTTTT
>NW_017731916.1:479695-488275 GCF_001890085.2 Hipposideros armiger | reverse complement strand
CGGCTGCTCAGCTCAGGCTGACTCGAACCGCTGTTGCTCAGAGCTCAAACTCTTGAGCGAGCTCTTAACCAACTGAGCCACTCAGCCGGCCCTTCTCCTTTCCTTGTTATAGTTATCTAGTGCCCCTTTTACCTTGAAGAATTTAGCTCCTGATAATGCCTCTCTTCAACAGTATTCTCTTCCTCCCTTTGGTGATTTAATATACAAATAACCAGGCTACACCCACCTCCACCTCCACTCCTCCATGGGGCTTTTCCTCTTTCCTAATTTACCCAAGCACTTTCATGCTCATCCCCTCAATCTTTTTATTACCACGCACTACAGTTTTCTCATGAGCATAATTTCCAACATCTCATATCCTGACCACCACCTCCTATATTTCAAGTCCACTTATTCAAGTAGGCTGACTCTACAAATCATTCTACTTCTCCCCCAGAATTTTTGGTACACGGATTCTACACATATCCTTGTCCCTTACTTCCCCAGAACCCCAGTCTAGATTCCACGTCAATCATTAGGCTGTGCCCCCGACCTTCCCCTTCAGTGTTCTAACCCTCCTTCTTTCCACTACCCCTTGCTTTCTTACACTCAGCTAAAGCACAGTCATGTTTTGTCCAGCCAGATTGGACTGCCTTACACAACTAAACAAATTTAAGAAAAACACACTATCATGCTGCCTTACTTTAATTTGTGATCAGTAAACTCAAGGGAGCCTGTGATGCTGTCCAGCATTCATAACTATGGTGCATTCTCACCTCTCTTACTCTGCTAGATGGCTACGTCATGCAATCTCATCTTTAATATTATTGTAGATAGCTCCTCACCAATACTCACTCTCAGCCAATAACCTTGTTTCTAATTGATTAAGAAAATTAAAATAATGTGAAAAGAAGATCCAGGTTCTCACCACACATCTATATGCTTTCCAGCATTTGTACATGCAATGTTTTCTTCTATCACTGTGAGTGACTGTGCTCTTATCTAAGACCAGGCTTCTACTTGTCCATTTGACCCCATTGCTCCTCATCTATTCAAAGGCACTGCTCTAGGAATTTTCCCTTCTTTCTCTTGCATCAATTTTTCTCACTCTACTGGATCTTTTACATCAACATACAAACATACTGTTATTTTTTCTTATTTGAAAAGAAAATCTCTCAGCCATGCTTTCTCCTCTAGTTATCATCATTTCTCTCTTTCCCTAGAGCAGCGGTTCTCAACCTTCCTAATGCCGAGCGTGACCCCTTAATACAGTTCCTCATGTTGTGGTGACCCCCAACCATAAAATTATTTTTGTTGCTACTCTATAACTGTAATTTTGCTACTGTTATGAATCGTAATGTAAGTATCTTTTTGTTTTCCGATGGTCTTAGGCGACCCCTGTGAAAGGGTCGTTCGACCCCCAAAGGGGTCACGACCCACAGGTTGAGAACTGCTGCCCTAGAGCAAAGTTCCTTGACAAACTTGCTTATGCCTATTGTCACAAAAGTATCTCCTCCATTTCTGTCTTGAGATAATTCTACTTCAGTTTTCACTCTCACCTTTCACCAACACTGCTCTTATTAAGGCCACCAGTGTCATCCATGTTGCTAAAGCCAGTGTCAATTTTTAGTCTTCATTTTCTTAATTATCATTAGTATTTTAGTTGATCACTATTTTCTCCTTAAATGCTTTATGATCATGGCTCCCTGGATCCATGCACCCACCTGGTTTCCAACATTTTGACGTTTCTACTCAGTTTCCTCCCTTGGTTCCACCTCATTCACCTCTAAACTCTAGAGTGTCTAAGGGCTCAGATTTTAGACCTCTTCTCTATCTGCTCCTACTGTGTAGGTTTGGTCATCCAGTCTCTGATTTTCAATACCATCTTTGTACTAATGTCTCCTAGATTTGTAACTCTAGCCCAGGCTAGGGTTCAAATGCTCCAAACTTAACTCATGCATCATTCTGCCTGGTAAACATTCCCATAAGGATGTCTAATGGATACCTGATACCTAATATACTTATAAATGTGCTCTTGATATACCCAAACCTGTTATTCCCACTTTTTTCATAATATCAGTGAATGCAACTTCCTTCTTTCAATTACAAGGTTAAAAACAGTGGAGTCACCTTTGTTTGACATTTCCCTTTTTTCTCATCCCACAGCCAATCCATTAGCAAATGCAGTCATCATTCTTTTAACATATACAGAGAATTTGACCTCTTCTCAACTCTACTACTGTCGCGCTAGTTCAAGCTGTCTTGATCCATTCACACTGGGATTATGGCAAAACCTCTGGTGCTACTTTCTGCTCTGCCCTTGTCACTCTAGAGCAGCGGTTCTCAACCTGTGGGTCGTGACCCTTTTGGGGGTCGAACGACCCTTTCACAGGGGTCACCTAAGACCATCGGAAAACCAAAAAGATATTTACATGACGATTCATAACAGTAGCAAAATTACAGTTATAGAGTAGCAACGAAAATAATTTTATGGTTGGGGGTCACCACAACATGAGGAACTATATTAAGGGGTTGCAGCATTAGGAAGGTTGAGAACCGCTGCTCTAGAGTCTGTCTCTCAGCACAGCTATCTCAGGGATGCTAAATAGGCCAGATGATTTCCAGCCTCTGCTGAAACCCTCAGCTGAGTTCCCAACTCAGTTCAGCTGATATCACGAGGCCTTGCTCTGACCTGCCAGGAGCACAAGGTCTGCCTTCCCCTTACCTCTGTGACTTTCCCTCTTCTCAGCCCTGTTTCCTCTGCTCCAGTCACAGTGGTCACCTCACTGCTCCTGGGTCACCACAGGCATTCTCCTGCTTTCAGACCCATGTACTTACTGTTTCCCTGGCTACTCAGGTCATTTAAGCCTGTGCCTAAATTTGACCAGCAGTAAGGACTTCTCTGGACATCCTGCTTTAAACTTCGACCCTCTTTACATTCCTCTTCCCTGCCTTATCTCCTCCTACACACTGCTCCCTTTCTAGCATACTATATGTTTTATTTATTAATCTTTCTTGTTTTCTTGACTCAGCTCCATGGGGGAGAGGAGTTTTGTCTGTTTCTTTTCCTGCTATATCCTCAGTGCCTGCAACAGTGCATGACACAAAATAGGTGCACAATAAGTAGTGGCTGATAACCCGTATTATCTTTTTGACATCAATACATCTAGACTAGAGCTTCCGATTTACACCAACCCTAGCTACTAACACACACACACACACACACACACACACACACACGATTGATTTAGTGCCCAGTATTCGTCAATGAAAGCTAGAAACCTGGGATTCATCCTTGATTCCTCCATTCCCCATGTCCCCCAAACCCAATCTACCACAGGCCTGGCTTCAACACATGCCCCAACTCCAGCATCAGAAGCCATGCTTCTGTATTCTTACCCCATACCCTCTGCCACCACCACTCCGGTGAAAACCTCTCTCTGGACTGTGTTTAGCTGCCTCTCCTGGGCACCTCCTTCATCCTCTCCTGCTCACTCAGCTCTCGTCACTTTGTCCTCTGTCCATTCCCACCCAGGTTTTTCAAGCAGCTGTCACATAGGCCAGCATGCCTTTTCCTCCAATGCCTTTTCCCAGCACAATGTCTGGCTGGATTTTCCTTCTTTGTGTCTCAGTTTACTCTCTTCATGGTACCTTCCCTGACGACCCTGAGCACCCCTCTAAAGTAGCCGCTGCCCTAGGAACAGGTACTGTACAGAAGCAGCAAGTGAGGACCACGTAAGAGCACCTAAAACATCTGGCCACCAAAGCTGAATGCACCGCTTCCTGCTCTTCATAGCTCATCTTTGGTCTTTGTTTGTAATAGTTTCTCTGTCTCAGTTTTGTGAGAATGAAGGGGAGTCCTCTTCATCAAGCAGCACCACCGCAGACAACATTATTTGAAAGGGCTAAAGAAGCAGGAAATAACTCATCCCAAAATAACCCTTACTTGGCTTCCAGCTGCTCTGACAGCTGGATGCTTTTTCTGAGCCAGAGAGCTTCTGTCTCTACACTAATAAGATGAGGAGAAACCAAACACATTGAGATACACTAAATGGGGTCATTGTCGTTAATTCCCTTAGGAAGATAAATGCCACTGGCTTTCTTCATGCAGCTTTTCAGTGAAAAGTTTTAAACTGTGCTTAGCATTGGGCTGGGTACAAAGGATCATTAAGTGACCTTGTCATGAAATTTACAAAGTAGATATGCTGAGAAAAAAAAATGACACACATTAGACTATTAGCAAACAATATGATGGAACATAATTAAACACTAAATAGTGTCATTCAGGTTCAGAAAGGCTAGATTAATTGGGAAAGGCTAGAATTGGGAAAAGCGTCTTGAAGGAGTTTCAAGCCACGTTTTCAAGAGTATGGAAAGTTGAAGATAAGGAAGGTTGTCTAGAGAGGGGGAAGCATTTGCAAAGGCTCAGAGTAGGAATGAACCTGGAGTGATGCACCTGGCCTGGTCAGTTGTAGGAGGGGAGGATTTAAAACCCAGATACCTCAAGTCTCAAATTTACCACTCACACTGTATTAGCACAAAAGTCACTTAACCCCTCTGAACCTTTCGCCTCACCTGCTAAATGCAAATACTTTCCTACCTACCTCAAAGAAACCTGTTGGGATCAGAAGAAGGGCTTGGAGTGGAAGGGCTGTGCGTATAGGAAGCACAGCAGGGGATGTGAGGCAGCTGGGTGGGACAGGGCCAGCCTGCAGAAGGCCTGAAAGCTAGGCTGAGATTTAGAACAGCACACCCTGGGAGACTAGTGAAGCCTTCTTAGCTTAGCTGTAACAGAATGCACACTTTGTGGCAACATTTCTTTTCTCATACTGAATTCAAGATGGCTGGTAAGCCAAGGACACATGCTAGGGAGCAAAGGCAGCTCCTTGCTCAACAAGTGAAAGAAAGATGCTACAAAGGGAATCACCCCAGGATTTAAAAGGTGCTCCTTCAGAAAGGCTATTATGCCTTAAAATTATACTTTTACTGCTCTGTGGATTTTTTATGGCCTTTGGAAATAAGACTTTGGCATCTTTCAGTGGTAAGGCTTTGTTCCCTCCTAAATACTGCCATCTGTATTTATAGTGTGAGAAACATACCAGCTTTTTTGGCGTTTTACTAGCCTCCAAGTAGAAAAACATGACCTTTCAGAGATGAGGCAAGCAGGTAGGTAGTTGACCATAGCCAGCAAGGCAATGGAAATTTGCTGAACACCCCAACTCTCCCCCATTTTCTGAATATGCTTCATGAGTCCCAGAGAAGGCTTTGCCCTAACACAGAACGTTATGTATGTAGGATCTCATACATAACCTGTGGGGTCATAGTTTGTTTCTTAGCCACCGCCTTCCTTCCCCCCCCCCCATGTGAAATGCCATATTCAGCTTCCTAAGTGATTGGAGTGCAAATCTGGAAATAAGTGAATGTGAGCTCAGGGCCTGGTACTATCCCTGGACCAGCTAATTGTCTTGAACCAGTCACTGCACACCCCCAATCTAGAGTCTAATTTGCCTCTTGTGTAAAGGGAGAGATTGGTCTACCTCAGAATATCTCAAATTTAGCTAATTATCAAAACCCCCTGGGTCGCATATGTAAATACAGTTTCCCAGGCACTGTGGGAAATTTGCAGTCAGTCAGTCTCAGTTATGGGCCTGCTGCTCCGCATCTTTAACGTGGATCCAGGATGTATCACAACGTTTGAGAACCACTGTCCCTCTGAGACCCCCTTCAGTCCCAATATTCTCAGATCCTGTGGTTTGATGCAGCAGTCTATACAAGATAAAAAAAGGCAAGATACTTTTTCTGTTGTAAAGACCTCCCTGGCTCTTTCCTACCCCTTTGCCAAGCAGAATTCATTGATTCTTGTCCTCCTCTGGGCATGTGACTGGTGCTAGAGCTAGTTGCCCACTCTCATCTCTCTCTTATAGTCTGTGAGCAACTCGAGGGCAGAAGGCGTGTCTTATTCATGCCTCTGTCCACAGCACGTAGCACAATGCATGGAGTGGAGTAGGCAAACAACTAAATTTTGAACAACGATGCCCACAGTTCTGTAATCTCTGTTCTGTCTGTTCTTTCCACCTCCTCCTGTGACCAAGGAGACCCTTGAATTAGGATCAGAGTTGGCAAGCCAAATGTCTGCAATTTCAACTTGAGCAGCTCTCTGGGGCCCAAGGAACCCTTGTCTCACCAAGTGCAATATGGCCTAGAGAAGCTTAGCTGCCTTCTCCTCTCCCCAATCAACCCTGGCCCAGCCAAGACCATCAGTGATGAGGGCAGGTTAACAAAAGCAGGTGGGGCTCATGGTCTGTTTGGTTTCCATTCAGCCCAGATTTCTGAGGCATGTTCTGGATAGAAAACTGGCCTCCTCCCAGGAGTTCTGGGCTGCAGTCCCTGGGCCCAGGTCTTGCTCTACAGCCCTGCTGATGTTTTCTCAGCCTGCCAGGCACCCTCCTCCCCAACCAGCGCTCCTCCTGAGAAAGGAGTGTGTTTAAGATTCCCGGCACGGGGTATAAGAGGCAATTCCAAGCATCTTGCTGCAGAGCGAACTAATCCTACCAGGTTAATTCCCCCCTCAGTTCACTCTATCTTATTAGAGCCGGCAGGCACCCCGCAATGCTTCATTACCTGTGCCAGTCCAAGTCAAAGCTCTCTTAATGAACTGAGCAATGTGAGGAGCCCCCTGCCAAGCACCCCAGATGGATGTGTTTGTCCTAAAAAGGAGGAAGCCCTGAACTCCCCAGACCCATCCACAGGGCAAAGCTACACAAAAGGGGACTGGAGGAGCTAATGGGCTGGCAGTGCTTCTATGCAAGGTGGAGGTCAGAAGCAGACAGAATGGGCTGACTTTCCCTTCTCACCTGTCCCCAATCTCTTACCTTAGCTCACACTTCACAGCTTACAGGAAATGTTTAGTTTACTGACGTCAAAGGCCTCAGGACTGGAAAGATCCCACGCTCTGCCCACTTAATCCAACTGCCACCTCAATTATCACACGCTGTTGTTCAACAGAGACAGTGCCTTTACCTCCAAAAGGTTTCATTTCCAGGGCCTTTAACATTATCCCAGGAAAGAAGGAAAGAAAGACATTTTTGCATTAGCAAGTGGGGCAAGAGGGCGTATGACTGTGTGCGCCTGCAGACACCTGGCTGTGAGCTGTGCAGCCAAGTGAGGGTGCGGTGGAGGCCGAGAAGTGCCAGCTCTGTATGTCTTCATCCTTAAATAGCTCCAGCCCTCCCCACTGAGCCCTCTGTTTGTGTGAAAGAGATCTCTGCTAATTAACCAAGCCCTTTCCACCTCAGAGAGTGAGGGACCCTGCCAGAAGATAAAATACTGCAGCAGCTAGCGGAGGATGGCCGACTTGGCTGGGATGAGGTGGCGGACCCATCATGGGGGCACAATTATTTCACCAGCGTGCTATGCCTCTGTTCCCAGAAACATCAGCTGCCAAGGGCACGCTTGCTCACTCCCTCTCTCTCTCCCTTTGTCTGATCTGCCTTTTGCTCCCCTCACTTCTCTGAGCTCAGGATCCCTACTCTTGCTGGGTAATATGTAATTTCCTTCATTCTGTGTGCTCCTTTTCATGAGCTTGTGTCTGTGCACATTTCTGCCTTTCACTACATTTCTCACAATTTTTGTGGTCCCAAGGGAGGAGGAAAGAAAGTGACTGAAGGCAGAATGTGTGTGTGTTGGCGGTGCTGCCTCGGGTAGGGGCAGCTCCTCAGATGAAAGGGCCTTCGTATGCATTCCATGAAGGAAAGAACTCAAGAGAGTGGACAGAAAAAGGAAAATCACTTGTTGAACACACTCTGGTTTCCAGCTTAAAAGGGTCACAGACAGAATGTCCCCTGTGCAATGTTGCTCATGGGGGAATGGCAAGTCACTTTGCATAAGAAAACCAAAGTAAAAATGTTCCTGAAAAACAAAACCAAATGGACTCTGGGCACCAGGCAGGCAATCAAAAGAGGAAGGAGATTCTAAGATCCTTTGGCCACATCGACTAGTGCCCCTCCTGCCGCTCTTCTACCACTTCAGCTTCTATAATACATAGGTTGTCATCTTTCTGTCTTTGTCCCTTGAGAACAGATGAAGATGCCTAAATAGCTTGCCAGAAGGGAGCAGCTTCTGGTCAAATTACAAAACTTCTCAGTGTCTCAGTTTCCCTTTCTGTAAAAGGAATACAGTGATAACGTCCCCATTAACATCAAAGGAATTGAGAGGAGAATCATCTTTAGATGTGAAAGTACTTTGAACTCATCAGATGTACAGCACTATTCCAACAAGGGAATGGAATGGGTTTTGCCACCTTTAGAAAGAACAAGGGTAAAGAGTTTGGGGGAAGTTGGTGGAGAAAAGTATTTAGAATCATAGGTTTTGAACTTGCACAGCTTCCACCAAGAGGGAAATACTGAAATCACTATCCAGTCCATCATTGGCCCACAATTCTGTTCATCAGCCCCCTCCATGCCCCCAAGCTCAACTTTGTCCATGCTACTTACAGCAATCCTCTTCTTCTGGTTTCAGACAGTGATATTTGATACTTAAGTCATCAGGTTCTCTTTACTCCTTTTCTCTATCACCTCCAGGCCTCCACTCAGGCTTTCATGT
>NW_017731916.1:461942-478730 GCF_001890085.2 Hipposideros armiger | reverse complement strand
CCAAGGAACCTGTAAACAAGTTGTAAGAGACGACTAGAAGATGGACAAGACTGGTGACAGAGGAGAGAAAGAATGTGCTCTTGAGATTTCATGAGTTGTTGAGACTTTATGACCAGCTCCCAAGTTTCGTTCCTGGTCTGGGTGCTAAGCGCCTTTCCTCTTCTACCTCTATCCCAGCCTCCTGACACACTCATGCCCTCCTCGCTTGCCTTAGCCCTGACCTAGGGCCTTGTGACCACCTCCCATAGACTCCTGTGGCTGCGCCTCAGTTCTGACTTGACAGCTTCTGGGTGCATTTGCTCTCCTCTCTCAGCTCACTGTTTTCAATGGCTCCAAGTCCTCCAAAACACTCCCCGCCAGGGCCAGCCAGTGGAGAGTTCTCAAACCCATCAGAAGTGAATAAAAAACGATCTCCCTTTGGTCCTGGTCTTTCCAGCATGAGGCATGAAGAAAAGGCTCACTCTTCCATGAGATTTCTGAGATGTTTCAAAACCATTCTCACGACTCCCCGCAAGCCTCCTTTCCTCTAAGTTAAGCATCCCTGTTCCATAGTTTCAAATCGGCCCTTCTCCATTGTGATTACTAGTCTCTGGATGAGATTGCAAGTTACAACTACCATTTTTAGGAGCAAAATGTTCTACACAGAGTGGGACATTATTCAGCCATGAAAAAGAATGAAGCACTGATTCATGCTACAACACGGATGAACCTTGACAGCCTTATACTAAGTGAAGAAGCCAGACACAAACGGCCGAATGTTGTATGATTCCATTTATATGGCGTATCCGGAATTGGCAAATTCATAGAAACAGAAGTAGATGTGTGGTTTCCAGGGGCTTGAGAAATCAGGGAATGGGGAGCGACTACTAACAAGTATGGGTTTCACTTTGGGGTGATGAAATGTTCTAGTACTGGATGGTGATGTTTTCCCAACATTGTAAATGTACTTAATGCCACTTAATTGAACACTTTAATATGGTTAAAATGGTAAATTTTATGTTGTGTGTAGTTTACCGCAATAAAAAAAATGCTACCCTTTGTATAATGCTCTGTATATTATAAGGAATTTTCCTGTGTACAGTGTGCCATCTCATGCCCCCTTCAGCCTGGTTGTCATTCCCCTTTTACAGTTGAGGGAGCTGAGGCTTTGCCTGGCTTGGGGACATGAGCAGACCTGGGGATAAGGCCCAGGTCTCCTCATCCACAGTCCACATTCTGGCCACCACATGTCCACACTGAGGCCAGGACCCAGGCCTGCTTGACCAGTACATGAGGAACAAAGCTGCTGACACAATGTTCTAAATAACAAAGGTTAAAGTGGGGTTAACAGTGTGGTGTGCAGGTGAAGAATTTCATTTTGCCCACTTTGCAATGGCAGTGGTGCAAGTGAGTTTGTGATGGGAAAAGAAGCAACCTCCTTATTTGAGGAATAGAACAAAAAACAACACACACACACACACACACACACACACAGTGTTACTTTCTCTCCATATTGAGGCTCTGGGCCAGTGGAGTAGAGGGGGCATGTGAAACCTCTCCTCTCTCCCCCATAGTCAGAAACATCCAACTACAGAAGACAGACATAGAAGAGCATGTGGTTGAGGGAAGGAAAGGAGGCGATTCCCCAGAATTCTGGTAAGGACACAGGAAAGCGTTTGGGAGGAGGGATTGGGATGCACGTGGAAAAGCAGGGAGAGGCATAAGGCAGGAGGGAGAAGGAGGGGAAGGGATGCTAGTCCAAGATAAAGCGAACTGAACAGCACTAAAGCCCTTACAAGATGGGCCAGCTGGGGAAGCATGTGACCTAGTAACAGATTTTCCTCCTCCCAAAATCTCCTGAAAAAGGGGTTTGGGGCTGCCTTGTATGGAACTGGGAACTTGCTCTGATGGGGTTTTTTATTATCTGGCAGGCTACAAATAGCTCTTAGAACCAGCCAGAACAGACCGAGGTGAGGTGATAGAGAATACCAAGAATGACAGACAGAGCAGGACTGATAGGTTGAATGGAAGTTAGAAGATGATGAATAGAGGCATGTGAGAAGGGAGACCTAGAGAGGTGGAATGTACCACAGCTGTGTAGGAACCAAACACACTTGGCCCTGGGAGAGGCAGCCTGGTTAGTACCCCTCAAGGCACACAGAGATGGGTTCTCCTTGGCCTATGAGGGGAGAAAAAGACATGGAGGCCTCAGCTCCTCAAGAGTCACATTATCATCTCTGAGTAATATGGCAAAATAATCAGCTAAGCACTTGCAAATGCTATCTGATTTATTCTTTATGGGAACAGGTCAGAAAATTGAGACGTAGAATGCATAAATAGGTGTGCTTAGGAGCACAGGGCTGAGGCACAGAGATTTGAACCAGTGTCAACCATATCAGGATCCCTGCCCTATTCCTGTGGTTTGAATTCAGGTCTTTGGGTGAAAGGCAAGGAGAGCCGGGGTGAGCTAACGGCCAGTTTATGCTCACAGACCTTGGAGGACTCGGCAGAGGACTTGAAGGCACAAGAGCTGGGGGGACATGTCACTCTCAGTGTGGAGGTAGGAGCCAAAGAGAGCTTTTGCCTACCACTTCCAAGCACAGACACAGGCGGGGACACAGAAGCCCACTCTCTGAGGGACTTCTCCTGAAGGACTATGGCTCAGAACTGGTGGGTTGTCTGCTGGGGAACCCTATCTTTGGTGAGGGGAGTTTTCCCTAACTGTGGCCTGGCCTCAGTCTAAGGACACCTGTCCCTGCCTTAAAAAGCCAGCCTTACAGGTTCATCTACAGATGAGAAAATGGCCACAGAGGGGTTAGCTTAAGACATCCAAGGCCACACAGCTGATAATGATGGAACAAAAACAGGCATACCTTGTTGTATTGCACGTCACTTTATTATGATTCACCGATTTTGCGATTTTTACAAAATGAAGGGAAGACCCTCCACCAGCAAAACAATTACAACTCACTTCATTGCGATGGTCTGGAAATGACCCTGCAATATCTCTTAGGTATGCCTGACACGTTCATCCATGCTTTCCCACCATACAGCATTGCCTGCCTATTTCTCACTGAGATCCTTCTTGAACACTGGTCCCTGACCACATTCGCTTCTTCCCAAGAAGGAAAGACAGAGAAAGAGAGCTGTGCACAGACCATGAGGCAGAGCACTCTGGCTGTCTATGTGTTGTGGCATTGGCGGTGGTCCACTAGCAAGGCCACTGCCTCTAACTCATAACCAAAGTCCCCAGGTTCCTGAGACCCAGTGCCACTGCCTACACCATGTTTTGAAAACCAAATTATGAAAGAAGTCACTGAACAGGAGCTACTCCTGTCTCTATTCCAAATTTAGAAACCATGTGAGCTTTCAACCAGAAGCTATGGCTCAAAATCTTAAGTTGCAGGTTTTGATGGAGGATGCAATGTCAATTGCCCAGACTTTACACCCCGTATCACCTACCTAAGACAGTGGAAATGTCTGTCTCAGGACTGTCCTTGTCACTGCTGCACTGAATCCTGGGACATCTCCCTTTACCTAGATATATCAAGAAGGCATTCAAGTAGTCCATGCCTCACTGTTTCCATCTATAAGATGGATGAAAAGAACCAGACATGCGTCACATAAGCCCTGCTCTGTTACTCTCTGGATGGGTGACCATGGTCGAAGCACTCTACCTCTCAGAGCCTGTTTCCCCATCCATAGCATGGGGAAAATAACCATTGTATATGTTTTTTTTCTTTTACTTCTGTGACTGCCCAGCATCCATCCTCCCTTGTTCTAGAAAATTCACCTATACTTTCCTTTGGGGTCTGATGGGTCAATTCTTTCCAGGAGAGGCAGAGCTTATCTTGTGACCCAGGTCTAACCAACCAACACATTTCATCCCTCCAGCCACAGTGACCAGTTCAGGGATAAGCCATACACATGGCGCTCAATTCCAGGACGTTTGTTGGAAATACTGAGAAGGACAGGTCCTATCTCTGCAAGGATCATTTGCAGTAAGGATGACATTAGTCCAGGTCTGTCTGAATCTACCCTGAGGAAAGTGCTCATCTGAGAGAGAAGCAGAGCCATGATAGGAAGGGAGAAGGATAGAGAAGGGAAGACAAAGAGACAGACCAAGTCCCGGTGACACTGTTTGAGTCCCTGAAACCATCTGTGCTTGAAGCCAGGCCTAATTCCTCCACTTTCTATTTATATGAATGAGTTGAGTTGGATTTTGACACTAAAATAGACATGGTGCCTGTATAATAGTTTTGCTGTGAGGCTTGATTGGGATAATATAAGCAAAGCACTTAGCCCAGGACCTGGCACATAGTAAGCCCTCAATAAATAATGATAGCTGTTATGGGGAATAAATGAGATGATGGATGTAAACACACTCAGAAAGGCATCAAATGTTATATAAAAGTAAGGTACCTATTATATGCTTTCCTATTCTCCAGTGATCTATACCTCCCATTGTGGCTTTATTGCCCACTCTCTCATTCTCTAAATATTTCATGTGCCCAATTAGACTGTGAGAACCTCATGGTAGGGACTGAGGTTCATATTCTGTTTTAGCCATGATAGAATACAATGTGGTTGTCAAGCAAACCACAGCATAGCAGCGTGGTTAACATCACAGGCTTTAGTGCCTGAACACCTGGCTTCGAATGCTGGCTCTGCCCCTTACGCTCTGGGTAACCACAAGGGGCTGATTTTACCCCTCTGGGTCCCATTTTTCTTCTGTGTAAAGTGGGGCCAATGCTGGTAGCTACCTCATTTAGTTGTTATGAAGAGTCAAGTCATTAATAGTTGTAAAGCGTGTATAACAGTGCCTCTTACATACAAAAATGTCTGTTAAGTAAACACTTTCCAATTCTTTTATTATTGTAATTCAAAAGCATTTACTGAATACTCAAAGAATATGCATCCCATTCCTTAATATTGTGATGAAGAAGACAAGCTCCCACCTTTATAATAATAACAGCTATCACTTTCAGGGGCATTCCCTGCTTTCATCTATTATTGTTTATGTTCTAATCATGTACTTTAAAGCTGGAAGAAGGCAAAAGAGACTTCTCACTTTGCAGATGAGAAAAGAGAGGTCCAGAAAGACTACGTAGTTTATCCACGTTGGCATAGCTCTCTAGAAACAGAGTAAGGAAGAGAATCTAGGTCCCCTGCCTCCCGACCCACTATGCTCACCTTGCTACACCACACTGCCTAAGGAGATGGCTCACAAGCCAAAATGCATAAACATGAACAACGTTCACAGAGATTCCTTCCTTCCTTAACAAATATTTATCACTAAAATCTGCACAACTGCCAAGAAATTAGGAGAATGGACTAGAGTGAGCAGAACCCTGTTGTTCTCCTAACACAGGTAGTATAGTTACCTGTNAGCGTTCTATGCCATGGTTGTAATTTGTTGAAAAAATAAGCTCAAGCCTGCCTCACTTTAACTGCTATGTCCACCAACCCCATTCATTCATTTACTCATTTATTCATTCATTTAGCAAATATGTGCAGATCACCTACATGTGCCAGCTACTGGTCTACAATTTCACAGATGCCATGGTGAACAAGATATACTAGTTCTTCTCCTCGCAGAATACTTAGTCCTGTAGAGACACAAACCAGCAAACAGGCACTCATAGTCTAGTGCTATAATAGGAGACATTCAGGGATCTATCGGGACACATAGGAACTGAGATATTGTCATGTGTTCTGTGGCTGTAGGTTAGTCAAGTCTTTCTAGACAAGCAACATCTAAGCTAAAACCTGATCTAAAAATTAGCAAGTCAAAGGGAGAACAAGGGGTAGGCATGAGGTGGGGAGAGGCCAAGTCAGGACAAGAGATAGGCCAAGGAACCTGTAAACAAGTTGTAAGAGACGACTAGAAGATGGACAAGACTGGTGACAGAGGAGAGAAAGAATGTGCTCTTGAGATTTCATGAGTTGTTGAGACTTTATGACCAGCTCCCAAGTTTCGTTCCTGGTCTGGGTGCTAAGCGCCTTTCCTCTTCTACCTCTATCCCAGCCTCCTGACACACTCATGCCCTCCTCGCTTGCCTTAGCCCTGACCTAGGGCCTTGTGACCACCTCCCATAGACTCCTGTGGCTGCGCCTCAGTTCTGACTTGACAGCTTCTGGGTGCATTTGCTCTCCTCTCTCAGCTCACTGTTTTCAATGGCTCCAAGTCCTCCAAAACACTCCCCGCCAGGGCCAGCCAGTGGAGAGTTCTCAAACCCATCAGAAGTGAATAAAAAACGATCTCCCTTTGGTCCTGGTCTTTCCAGCATGAGGCATGAAGAAAAGGCTCACTCTTCCATGAGATTTCTGAGATGTTTCAAAACCATTCTCACGACTCCCCGCAAGCCTCCTTTCCTCTAAGTTAAGCATCCCTGTTCCATAGTTTCAAATCGGCCCTTCTCCATTGNTCTAGGTCCCCTGCCTCCCGACCCACTATGCTCACCTTGCTACACCACACTGCCTAAGGAGATGGCTCACAAGCCAAAATGCATAAACATGAACAACGTTCACAGAGATTCCTTCCTTCTTTAACAAATATTTATCACTAAAATCTGCACAACTGCCAAGAAATTAGGAGAATGGACTAGAGTGAGCAGAACCCTGTTGTTCTCCTAACACAGGTAGTATAGTTACCTGTCTCATTCATTTGGCAAATATTTAAGCATTTATGACTTTCCAAGTACTGGGGATAGATACAGAATCCACATAGTCCTTGCCCCCACAGAGCTTAAAATACCATGGGCTTCACTATTCCATAAGTGTTCAATGATGTTTATTGAATCAATGAGTTAATAATTGAAAGTATCAATGAATCAATGGATGGATGGGTGGATGGGTGGGTGGATGGATGGATGGATGGAAAAGTCCCAAGGGCTTTTCCAGGGACATAGGTCTTTGAGCTTTGTGCATAGGACATTGCACAATTGTCTTCTCTTAATTTTTTTCCCCAAAGGATTTGACATGCAGCATGAGAAACCGAATCTGTAATTTAGGAGATGGAAGAAACCTAAGAGATCAAGAAACCCAACTCTCTAACTTTATAGATAAAAAAAGGAGGTGGGGGGCACTCAGAGAAATAAAGGTCACATATACAATTCTGCAAGAGTGCTTAGCCAGGACGGTTGATCAGGACTTTCTCCCATTAGAAGAGAGTGAATCCCAGCTAAAGACTAAAAGATTATCAGATGAGTCTTGGAGCAACAATTTGTAAGGCTGCTAATAAAGTCCATCTGTTTGCAACAGGAGTCTGCCTCTTCCTGTGATTACTGCTCAATAATTGTTCTTGAGGGAAAACATCTGTTGTTCCTATCCTATTGCTGGTTGTCTCCTCCTATTTGTCTCACCCCTAATGCTGGTCCGATCATGGCTGGGCTGGTGTGCTATGGCTAGGCAATATGTGGCTCTGGTTTCCTCTTTCTTTCCAATTGTGTACCTTGGTTAGTCATATCCATCTCTGGCCCAGATGTGTTCTCTGTTGCTGCTTGCCCACCCAGTATCAGGGTTCAGGAAGCATCTATTCTAACCCAAAGCCCTGGGCCTTCTTATCTAGGCTATATGGAATCCTCAATACCTCTAGCTCCCATGCCTGGGAATACCACCTTCTCTTCTTTTGGAAACTATATTAGTCTTTTTGGTTTCACATGACATCATCTCATGACCAAAAGAATTCCAAACTGAGACTTGGAGGTTATCCATAATAACTATTTTCAGACAGGAGGCAGAGCATCTATCCTTTGAAATTTTGTTGCAAACCAAACCACTAAGGCTAGCATAGGACTTCTTAATGCAATTTAACTACTGGAAGACAATGAAATTCCTCATCCACTCCCTGTGGAAATAAAACATCAAATGACACAGGTTAAGAAATGCAAACCTCGCCACCTGCTGTGCTCTTCAAATATTTCTAACAATTTCTCTGATGCTTTGAACTGACTTAACCCAAAGTGCACTTGGCCCCTAAACAGTTATTCCTTTGATTTTTAAACTGGGGTGTAATTTAATTCACAGAGGCCTGACTTTCCTGTACTTCTCGGTACAAGGCTGGAAGCTACAAACCTCTGAATCTAGTGATACTTTTTTCCTTAGGACAGAAAATGATGATTTCTTTCTGTCCAATGAACATGACCTAAGTCAGGGAGGAAAATGAGCAAAACTTCAAAGTCCCAAGGACAGAAGGAAACTAGGTTGAACCTGAAGAAACCAGGTATGGGATGTGGATGGACTTGACTGCCAAACAGGAAACGGGAACGAGTCTAAACCCCTGGTCTTGCCTTCTTCACAATATTCCTGTCCCCTAGCAAAAATGGGTAGTCTTGGGACACACTGAGAAAAGTGACAAGGACTGGAGATCATTAAGGAAGACAATTAAAACATTAGCCCACCTTCCTGCACTTCTTTTTCATCTCTGAACCAGAAGATAAGCCACCATAACCAGATTTGAGGTACACTGCATCTCACAAGGCAGGGCCCCAAAGTAACCATCTCTCCAAGGGCAAGGTGGGCAAAAGTCAGGCAGGGAAACACAGCTTGAAATGAATGGAAGCAAATGCTGAAAAAGGAAAGGGATGCCAACTTGAATTTGTAATGTTCATCCTCCGGTGCGATCATCATTCTACTAACTCCATTTATTTGTATTGAAGAGCTGGTGTTATTTGTCTCAAAGCAAAAAGCTTCCTTACAACCCCATTCAGAACTATTTGCCGAGTCTGTGTCCTTAAATGTTCACAGTATTTTTATCAAACATTAGGAAAGCCCTTGGTAATTTGCAGCAATTTAGTATGCTTGCTTTGCTTTTAGAAAATCCACAGCAATTCAATAAACACCCAGTCACTGTGGCGGTTAACACATACACAATATCTCTCCACAGCTGCCTGCCAGCTGTCACTCCAGGAAAGCGAGCCATCAGAGCCTCCCCATAGCCTCCCCTTTCTCTCTGACCCTCACTCCAGCTTCTTTTGTATCCAATGTGAAGATCAGTCCCAGAAAACCACATCCCCCCACAGCTTGCATTTCCCTCCCCTCCAGGCACTGGGAAACTCAGGGCACACAGACGAATGGGGTAGGCCCATTGTGTGCCCCAATTTGGCCTCATTCGCCTATTAGAGGCCATCTGTTGCATTGTCAGGGTTGAGCAAGACCCAAGAAGAAGGACCCACCTCTCCATCTGCTCCCTTTAGCACATGCTACTTTGGACTTGCTGAGCCTGGTCCCAGATGCACACAAACAAAGGCAGTGATCTGACTCTACCACCAAAGCCTGCTTCTTCTGCTAGTTCCTGAGTTTAATTACTGGTCTTTACATTCCTAATAACCTGTCTTTACCTATTTCCCCACTTGCCCTAAAGTTCTTGGGATAACTACAGAGATTTTTCCTGAATAAATGTTCTACTCTTAACTTTTTACCAAAAAATATATTTGTACAAACTATCCAGTAAGACCCACAGGTGTCATCCAGTCCATGAGATCACAGTTCTGGTAGAGACCTTCTGCTTTGGGGGATCAAGACCACATCTTTCAGGCCTTTTTTCGATGTCCTTCGCATAATGCCTGACATAATAAACACAATAAATGTGTATTGACTTTAATAAATGAAATTATTCATTATCGAGCACCATTGTCTAATTACTTAGACAGTGGAGCACAAAAAGACTCAGTGAATATTGTCTCTTCAATGAATGCAAACCAAGCACCTTCCTAGAAATCTCTATCAGCAGCCTTTAGTATCTCTGAATTCAATTAAACTCAGTATTGTCTCCAAATAAGACTAAAAATCTTGACATTCCCTAAGTAAATGGGTCATATCCACGTGACACCGGGTGTCCCCCTGTCAATTGACCAGTCAATAGTTATCTGCTGAGAGCTGTTACTCTACTCACCTACCAGGTGACTAGAAGCAAGCCTCTGGCAATGACAGCCCTAGAGGTACATCTGCATTGCAGCTTTCACCGAGGTTCCTCCTCTTACAAACTTACTACAACTAACACCTGTGCAAATCTGGCCACCTACCCCACCTAGCACTCCTTGAGCACCAAGACAATTGCTCATCCTCCTACGTGATGCAGAGCTACCATTTCCCAGAAAATAAGACCTAGCCGGAAAACTGGCAGTAGCATGATTTTAGGTGCCAAAATGTGGCACCTCGGCATACTGAATATTTTAAACTGAAGGAGTTTGTGCAAAAGGCACCGTTCTCCCTGAAACAGGTCATAAAACCCTCATATGAGGGGTGCATGCCCTCCATATCCTGGAGGAATCATGCTATGGCTTATTCTCCGGCTAGGTCTTATTTTTGGGAATACACGGTATGTCGCTGCTTTCAGGCAGCTGTGGCCTCTAGCACTAAAGGTTAAGTAGCACCTTCTGGTGTGACACCACCTCTTGTGGGGCATGATGAAAACCACAAAGGCTGTTTCAGGAGCACTGCCCTGCCATCCTCTCCATCCCAAGCCTTCTGGGCTGAAAATTCTCACTGTAACCAACAGCTGTCAGCAAGAAACAGCCATTTTTCTGTGTTGTGTCATGTTTTGGGTTTGATGTGCTGCTTCCCAGCTGCAGACATACATTGTGATGGCTGCCTGTGAGGTAGACCCATGTTCCAGAGAGCCCCCACCCCCATCACTGTCCTCCACAAGCGCAGTCTCCCCAATGGCTGTGTGTTATCACAGCCTCCATGAGCCCTGTGCCAA
The DNA here is from genome assembly GCF_001890085.2 of Hipposideros armiger. Classification (NCBI taxonomy): domain Eukaryota; kingdom Metazoa; phylum Chordata; class Mammalia; order Chiroptera; family Hipposideridae; genus Hipposideros; species Hipposideros armiger. The sequence continues at coordinate 468,046 of NW_017731916.1, read as the reverse complement.
CAAAGGAATGGGACAAGAATTTTAAATGGTGCTTCCTGTGTCCGTGGCCTAGAGCAGAAATCCCTAAAAAGGCACATTTGATAAATTCATCCAAAAATCACAGGCAACCAAGAGCAGGATGAGAACAAATCCTTCACACACATACGGACTTATTAAATATTTAAAGTTGCTACATAGATCTAAAGAGCCAAGTTATTTATTTTTGCAGAGTAATCAATCATTTGTTTCCCTAAAGAATGCCAGACCTTTAACTACTCATCTGATTATGTCTGTGGCAACCACATTGCTGCTACCCTGGCACTTAATACTTTATCCGCATGGCTCCCAGGCAGACCATGTGACTCCAGTGGGACTCCTATCTGCTTTAAGGAATCATTTTGCCCACCCCCATCGCACTCCACTCCCCCTCCCTCAAGTTAAAAGGCACTTCTCTTACAGAAGAAAAATGGAATAACTGATTCTTTCTTTCCTTCTCACTTCAAACAGGAGATTTACTTTCAAAAACCCCGTTAAGAGTTTGATGTGTTTGCTGAAAAATTGCTGCTGAGTTAAAAAGCACCAGCATATGACATTGGCCTGCAGCTTCCCATAGCTGGAAGGCTTCAAGATAAGGCAGAGTTCTTGTCTCAGCTGCAGTGGTGTGGTTTGAATGGATACCAGCCCAAGCGGCAATTATTGTACCTTGCCGTGTTGGGTAGTAGGAGGGCTTTCATTATTTGTCAGCCTCTATGAAAACGATAAACAGGTGTTAAGTGCCTGCAGGGAAGTTAGACATGGTACCAGATACAAAAACAAGGACACTTCCCTAAGTCACTTCAGCCTAGAGAGAACAGCAATGAATCTGTCACCGATTTGGACTCCAGCCTCATCAGAGATTTGGCTTCTGCTTGTCAGCCAGTTATTTCCTACAATGTCACAGTAAAACTTCACTTGTTATTCCTGATTATTTGGTCTAAGCTAAAGCCTACCTTTGTGTTGATCGGGTGATAAATAAAATTGATGGAGAGAGGTATTCTGGGCAAATAAATGCTAGAAATTAGATATGGGAAAGATTTATACTACCATAGGAGAACCAAGCTGATTTAAATACTGAGCAGCAGGCACTTTCATAATCACAACGTCCTAATTCTATGGGTCAAGGGGAATTGTTAGTCACTGTGTGTAACCAATTGCAAAAGCAGAGATCTTTGTTCACATTCACTCTGGAAGGGGCATTTCAGATCCAATGTGGTCATTTTACAGATATGGAAATTGAGGCCCAGTGAGTAAAAAGACTTTCCCAGAATGACTGAGTGTTTCCATGATGTTCATTACCATTGTTTAACATCCCAATCACAGGAATAAATAAAACTGAGTCCTTGGAAGCCATTTTGAGTTAGGTCTGATACACACACACACACACACACACACACACACACACACACACACACACTTATACATACACCAACCATACCTTTCCCATGAACCTACAACTTAAGCAAGCATTTCCATCTGTGAGCATAATCATCTGCCCTAGACACATTTACAATCTATTAATAGTTAAGATGATCTGGCTTAGGAAAAAATGTACAGAATGGAAGTGATTAAGCTACCCGTTAAAGTGTATACTGTGGGCTCTGAGGGACTCAGTACAAAATAAGGCATAGAGGTCTAGTGCATGGGACCAATAATGGTGATGGTGGGGTGACACCCCAGCTGGCCAGGGCTTGAACAGAAACCTGACTACCACCATACCACCTCGATCTCTCCCCTGGACTCCAGAAATTGCCCTGAAGTGGTCACTCTGCCTCTATTATTACCCTCCCCTGCTAATTCATTCTCCAAAAAGGGGTCAGAACTTTCAAAACATAAATCAGATCACATCCTTCTCTTACTTAAAGTCCTCCAATGATTTTTCTATTGCACTTGGAATAGCTCCTTACATGGCCTCCAAAGCTCTTCATGATCTGGCCTCTGGGAACCTCTCCAGTATCACCGACCACATTGCTTCTCCATGCCATCTTGCTTTCCTGACTCCTAAAGCTCCCCAGGGTGATTTGTGTCATACTGCCTTGGTACTGGCTGTTTTTTCTGCCCAGAACACTGTCTTATAAAAACTCTCTCTGACCATCCTATTACCCTCTGTCAGTCTACCCTGTTTCATTTTGTTTACATCACAAATCACTATAAATTATCTTATTTACTGGTATGTTTATTGCCTGTTTCCCTGTAAAGTGTTTCTGATGGATCATGGATTGTCAGGGAGAGAAAACACATGCACAATAGTCAGATAAAGTTCCAAATTCCATCTTAGAACAGAAATGGCCACCCAGAGACAGACTTTCAGGGATGTACCTCACGTAAGTTTGCTCCAGAGCTGAGCAGCTTAGTGCATGCTGCTCCCCTGGCCTGTTACACTCAGAGCATCTTACCATTCAAGAGGCATTTGCAGTTGAAGGAACAGTTTACAAAATCAAGTTCTCCTAATGCTTCAGATGGGCTCATTTTTGGCAGGACCACTTACCCATTGGAGTAGAGAGAGTAGATTCAGTGTCCATATGTTCCCATCTGAACTTTCTGGCATCCAGAAAGCTCATTTCCTTCACTTCTTTCACCTGAAAGGTAAGATCCTGAAGAGACAAGGACTGTCTAGATCAGCGGTTCTCAACCTTCCTAATACCGCGACCCCTTAATACAGTTTCTCATGTTGCGGTGACCTCCAACCATAAAATTATTTTCGTTGTTACTCTATAACTGTAATTTTGCTACTGTTATGAATCGTAATGTAAATATCTTTTTGTTTTCCGATGGTTTTAGGTGATCCCTGTGAAAGGGTCGTTCAATCCCCAAAGGGGTCGCGACCCACAGGTTAAGAACCACTGGTCTAGATGGTTATTTTCAGTATCTTCCCAAACCAAGGTCATGCACTAAATAGGTGTGCAATCAATTCTCACAAAATGAATTGAAAATAGGTAAAGTTATTCACAAATGAAGTCCCCTAAATCAATTTGTTCTGGCCTTCCCTTCAGTTAGGTTAATTTAGTAAGATTTATAATAAGTGGCTTCTTGCATCCTCTGAGTAAACCCCATAATGATTTCTAACTCATTGACTTATTTACTTTGTGACTCATCACCTCACATTTGCAGGAACTTTCAAATAATTGAGGAATTAGGGGTGAAGAGAAAAAGATAAGAAAATAACAAAGCTGAATGAAGATTAGTTCACAGAAATGCATATGAAATGGACCCACCCAGGTGCTGGAAGTCAGCTGCAAACTTGACTCCATGTTTCCCACTAGCTGAAGAAAATATTACCCATCAAAAAACATGCCAGCCTGCTCCAGGTTCACAGAGGGCCTGTTATGCACTCCAGGATAATTTCCAGGCTGCCCTGCCTTATGTGTTTGTGGGTATCACTATTTGTATTTCTTTTAGTCAGCAATTGTAACACATTTTTCCTTTTTCAAACAAAAAGGGGGGTGGTGGTAGGGGCCTTATTATTTTCTCATTTATCTTTTCTCTTTACCCTAAATTCCTCAATTTCAAGCCTGTTTTCTTTCATGTATTTTTGGAGGTTTTTGCAAATCTTTCACAACATGCCATGCAGGGTGAAGGAGTCAATGGTTTTCTCTTGCTTGTTTTTTCTTTTCTGTTTTTTAACAGCAACACTAACTTTATTACCAAAGATTAAAGCTTAACCTTTTCTTCTGCACATTCTGAACAGAATTTTTTAATGAATTAGTCCACTTATTTACTCTTTCAGTCATTGGTTTTCCTTGGACCTGCCCACGGTGGGGCATATAAGCCATGTAGACAACTCTAGTTGGGACAAAGAGACACCAGGAACTGTGGAGCAGCAGCGAGCCCTCACATTGGAGCAGCAGGAATATTAAATAAGGACTGTGAGTTCCAGCCTAATTGCAAAGTGATGGCCCTGCTAAGTAGGCCCAGGGTCTGAAACAGGACTCAGTGCAATCTTGAAATCATGTAATTTTTCGCCTCGATGAGCATGCAAATGTATTAGGGGGAAAAAAGAAGAAAGGGGTCTTGATTCAAAGACTTCTGAAATGACAAGGATGAATGATAAAGGGGCTTGGATTACAGACACAATGAGGTGGCACCCATCCCCCCTTCCCTTGCTCAGCACCGTGAAGTGGGTAAAAAGACAGGATAGCCTGTGCCTAGCCTAAGAAAGCCAAGAATATCTGAGGGATTCAGAACTGTGTGGGAAGTTGTCTACCAAAGCCACTGATTAACCTCCCCATGCACTAAGCACTGCTCTGAGAGGGACAGTGGGGCTAGTTGAGTGGCAATCAGGGAAGGGGAAGGGGCAAAAGAAGAACACAGGCCAGCCCCCTGCCTTGAAGGAGGCATGATAGACACAGAAGACAGAGCATTTGGATCAGAGCCCATCAGATGTGCATCTCCTGTGTCTCATCATCTCAGAGAACAAGCAGGCTGCATCTTCACCTGGAAATTTCCCAGAGCCATGGACATTCTCCAGATAATTCAGACATATCCTATACAATTACAATAGAAGAGCCAGTGGTCTTAATGGAACCAGTTTAAATCACAAGAGGAAAAATATTTAAAGAATTTTCTGACAATGTCAGAAAATAGGAGTCAGCAAAGACAAATATCAAAGTAATTCTCGAATGTTCTAGAATATGCAGTTTGGATTCATAGAAGGATGGGCTATTGCCCATGTTTCTCAGAGCATCTGCCCCAATCTCTGCATATTCCTGATGAGCCAGAAAGTGCCTTCTGTACGTGGGCCGCCCCATCTGAAAAAGCAACATGCTCAACCTCAGGATGAAGTCAAGAGTCTTCCAGCCTGGCACCTGCACATGGAGATATACATGGTACTTGTTCCTATAATTCTAGAAAACCAGTTCATGCATAACTCCAGGAACTGGAAAATGTAATCTCTCGATCTCTACCATACCATCGCTAAGGTGAATTAACATTCTCAGGATGAATGAGTCTTAAAGTGACAACTGTACAATGTTTACACCCTCCCAAATCCTGCAGGAAGTAGACCCTCCAGGTTTTCAACATGACAAAGAGAGGCAAGGAAGGGTGGTGTCAAATGTGATGAGGATATTTTTACATTCCGGCATGGAAAAATCTTAACTCACTATTCTGTAGGAATTAAGATTTTGGTGACAACACGCTCATCAAAAATTCAGATTATAGGAAGGAGAAAAAGCAGCAGATCCCCAAGAAAGAGCATGTATCTTCTCCTTCCTATATTCTTTAATTCCAAAGTAATCCCATTTTAATTACATTTATAAATTTAAAATTGTTAATGTGGTGCTATGTTAGACACACACCCACCTTAAAACTGCACTTTAATTTCCAACTGAATTGCACATATAAATTTGAAAACTGAATACTGGGCAGATGAGAACAATTTTACAGCCTCCCTCACATGAGCTGCTTTGAAAACCACAGATGCACTTTAATTCCTTCAATTGCATGTATAAATTTTTAAAAAGTTAATGCCATACTGTAGAGAAGAGCTTTAATTGAGTGTTAACGAGCTGCCAGATCAGCTTCTAGACAGCACCATTACACAGCAGGGAGCCTCAGAGGGGTCCCCAGGATACAGAACTAAAAGTGTCTAAATAAACCATATGCACCAGCCACCTTCCCATGCAACCGAGCTGGTATTTAGCCCTGGATTTCAGACCTTCACCCTTAGGCCTTGTCCTTTCTTTGAAAGGAGATTGAGTCAGATATATGCAAGAGTATATTTACCTCATAGAGGGAGGCAACTCTGGAACAATCCAAGAGTTGCACCATTCTTTTAAGGTGACTGTGACACTTGTTTCCTTGAGAATGCTCATGAGGGCCAGAGAAAACCTAAGAAGTCATGTAAACCTCCTTCCTTATTTTGCAATTGCAGAAATAAAAAATATTGTACCGAAGAGGCTGAATGACTTGATCAAAGTCATACAATGAGTTGGTGATCAAAATAAAAAATCAAGATCTTTTTTTTTTAACTTATAATGCACTACTACACTAAGACACTTTTAAATTTCTGGTTTTATTTTAACAAAACAACATACACACACACACACACACACACACACACACACACACACACACACACACACACACAC
>NW_017731916.1:457095-458946 GCF_001890085.2 Hipposideros armiger | reverse complement strand
GTGTGTGTGTGTGTGTGTGTGTGTGTGTGTGTGTGTGTGTGTGTGTGTTGTAGCTCTAGGAACCAAACTGTTAGGAGGGTGCATTTGCTCATGTGAGTTGTATTTGTTATAAATCTAAATACAAAAGTTAGTGATGAGCTTAGAAGAGAATGTATGAGTATCCAAGTAAAAATATAAAGGAACTGAGTCAATAATTTGGGGATTTTTACAATTGGAAGAGGGAGCTGCTTCTCCCACCCAAATTGTAATAGAAAAAAAAAACTGAGAAGTTCTATGAGAAAAAAAATTTAAAGAATGATTATAAATTAACCTTAAAATAAGAACTATAAAAGTATGGCAACCACATCAAATGCTGAAACTCCTGAGTGAACTAGGATGTTTGTTTTTTAAAAGAGGAAGGAAGGAAGGAAGTTAGAAAGGGAGGGAGAAAACATATGGCTTCAAGAGAACCCTTTCAAATGGAAAAAATGACTTAGGGAAGAAGCTACAGGTTTGGCTCTCCCACCAAAGCCTGATCAGATTTTTCCAAGGTACCTGCAATTAAATTGAAAGAAAAAGGCATGAGAACAAGGGAGGAAATAAAAATAGCAAATTTAGGAACTTTTCTATAAAAGGACTGTATGTATGGCTATTTGCACATGGAGCTGACTATTATCAAATAAGTAATAAGCTAACTACATTTCTGAGAGCTTTATGTTGTCAAAAGTACTATCAGCCTGGACTGTGACTCTTCAAAGCTTAAAATGACCCCTGAGTTCCATTATCTATGGACAGAAAGTAAAATGAAGAGCCTGCTTAGTACCAAAGGAAGGCATATTCCCCAACATCCACCTCAAATGAGGCAAAGGAGGAAAATAAAAAAGAAAGAACATTGAAAAAGGCAGAGCAAGGAACCACAGAAAATAGCGGGCAAGGGAACAAGTGCAGGAAAAGGAATCAAAGCATAATTAAGGGACATTTTCCTCTCTTAGACCAGGGGCCCCTAAACATGACTATAAAAACGTGACAGTGGGAGTCACCACTATCCACTGCATGATTCCCCTCCTTCCCCTTCCTGAATAAGAGTGTTTATTGGAGTTGTCTGTGTCATTCAATGAATATATATTAGGAGGGTGGAAAGGAGGCAAATAACTTATTTTGTTATTTGGCTTTCTGTGTGTATAAGTGTGTTTAATTTCCCAGTCACCAAATTGCTAGGAGCCACTTATGGACCTGAAATAGGGACTCTTGAGCATCATCCTTTGATGGAGAAACTGGTTACATAGACCACTGTTCCAGAGCTTGAGTTTGATGACATTACTAGATGAGACAGTAGAGCGATCTACCTTGAGGAGAGATAAGTGTAGTTAGAATGTGGGAAGGAGAATACAGGGAATGTTGGAGGACCAGATGCTAAGACTGCTGTCCAAACTGTTCACAAATATTTCAGTTTTTCTCCTTACCAACTTTAAAGTTAGACATGGCCATATGACTTGCTCTGGCCAATGAAAAGTGAGTGGGAATGATATGTGCCACTTGTATGGGGAACTGTAGAAATCAATGCAGAATCCACAACTCTATTTTTGTTGTTGTTGTGTTGTTGTTCTTCGGTCTAGTTGTGGAGGACGTTACTTCACTGGCCCAAGTTGGCACCATCATTGCATTCTTCCTGGGTGAGGAAGATCAGTCTCCGGCCTCTGGATGGCCGCTCACGCTGGCTGCTGGCGACACATGGTAGCCCATGGCAACCCACTGCAGCAGGGGCTGCAGCCTATGTCGCCGGCGACTCAGGGCAGCCCAGCTCCAGGTCGAGCTGTTGTTCAGCATCTTAGCTGTAGAGGGCAGTGTCACTGGCCCTCATATGTGGGATCC
>NW_017731916.1:455141-456960 GCF_001890085.2 Hipposideros armiger | reverse complement strand
TGTGTGTGTGTGTGTGTGTGTGTGTGTGTGTGTGTGTGTAAATAAAATTATAGCTGACATTCAAAATTATTTTACATTAGTTTCAGGTATACAGCGTGGTGGTTAGGCATTTATGTAATTTAATTTGTGAAGTGATCCCCTGATAAGTCCAGTTGGAGTATAAGATTTTGTATTAACTGTATAGAACACTTGTTTAGTCCTTTCAATATGGAATATAATTGCTTTCAGTTCTGGGATATTCCTGGAAATATTTCTTTGAAAAATATCTTCACTTTGTGTAACTTCTTTTAATTAAAGGATGTCCAGATGGATCTACATTATTTCTCTGTTCTATAGCTGACCTACTGAATGTTTTGTTCTGCTTTAACATTATCTTAAAACTCCTCCATTGATTCTTAAAATTCCATTTATCATACATTCAGTTGTTAAGGGCAGTTCCTTCTTTTTGCTTGTTCCTTCTCATTGCATCCTGTTCTTCTTTCAGGGATGCAGCATTGTTATTCTGAGGTCAATTGGAGAACTTTTAAAATGTTTTCTTCTGTTCCCTGCATTGTCTTTTTTCTCCTAGGTTATTTTTGTTGTTGTTTTGTTTCTTTGTTTGTTTACCTTTGCATTGGTCTTAGTTTTTAGTATTAGAGGCTTTTGTCAAAGGTCTGGTGATTCTTGGCTCTCTGTTCATATTTAAGAGAATTAGAAATTAGAGATTTTGTGTACATGAGTCGTACTTGTGTGGAGATCATTTGGGCGATGCACAGATACTTTGGTTCTTTTCTTTCCAGGCACATGTTAGGGCTTGTTGCCTCTGAAGTTAGTTGTGGCCATGTGACTTATTTTGACCAATGGCATGTGAGCAGAAATGATGTATATCCTCCTTCCCTCTGTCATGGCAAACAGCAGACCTCCAGGTGTTGGCTATGTCAGTTTCTGTCTTCAAGTGAGAATGACTCAGAGCAGGACCCCTGAACAAGAAACAGTTAATGTGAATGAGAAATAAACTTCTTAATATAAGCCACTGAGATTCTAGAACTGTTTGTTATTATAGCTTAACCTGTACTATCCTGAAGATGCAGAAATTGATATATAGAGTGGGCAACTGTCATATCAAATACTAAATATGTGGCATCAGCTTAACTGTCTAGCGGTGGGCAACAAGCAAACTTATTAGAAGTTAAAGCAATGGTGATCCACGTTAGACAATGGGTAAACATTTGACAATGGGAAACATTTGGTAAAACATTTGGATACTTTGAGAAACAGAAAATAACTGTGATGATGAATTTTATGTGCCAACTTGACTGCATTATGGCATGCCCAGATATTTAGTTAAACATTATTTGGGTGTGTCTGTGAGGATGTTTCTAGATGAAATTAACATTTGAATCTGTAGACTGAGTGAAGCAGATTGCATTCCCCAATGTGGGTAGGCCTCATCCAATCTGTTGAGGGCCTGAATAGAAAAAAAGCCTGAATAAGAAAGAATTATTTTTCTCTGCCTGACTGTATTAGAGCTGTGACATAGGTCCTTTGCCTTCAGACTAAGATTTAAACTAGAACTCACATCAGTTGGCTGCCCTGGTTCTCAGTTCTTCAGACTCTCTTTATATATGCAAGATCACCCTAGAAAAAGTGCTACATACCTTATTACTGAATTTCGCTATGGTCACCCTCAAAGTACTCCTCTTGGGAAGATATGCACTGATGCTAGCACCTAGTCCACTCTTCAAACAAATTTTGGAACTCTTTTTCTGGAATGGCCATCAGAGCTGTCGTCATATTATCCTTGCTGTCGTGTGTGTGTGTGTGTGTGTGTGTGTGTGTG
>NW_017731916.1:424625-453371 GCF_001890085.2 Hipposideros armiger | reverse complement strand
GAGCTGTTGTTCAGCATCTTAGCTGTAGAGGGCAGTGTCACTGGCCCTCATATGTGGGATCCGAACCAGGGCACTCTGGCATCCCAAGCCAGTTCTTAACCAACGCGCCACTCAGCCGCCACAACTCTATTTTCATGATGATCGTCAACGTGCCTGATAACAGCTGCTCCACTGAGTACCGGGATGAGGACAGCATGGAACAGAATCCCTCACCAACGAATGATGGACATGTAGCTCAAGTGGGCTTGACTTTAATTAAGCTATGCTCAACATCTGAAAATCTTGTATTCAATGATAGTTAGTTTTCTCAAAAAGGAATTATCCGATCTCCTGCTCTGAGGATTGGTTGTCTGGTTTGGGGAGGACGGTAAGAGAAGGAAGCTGGAAGTCTTACTGTTTAGTATGCAGACCTTCCACTTAGTCCTGCTTTATTTTAGAACATGTATCACCTCCTCATCCTCTGTGCAAACCTCCTGGATTTTGCTGTGGCAGGGTCAGAGCAGTCACATGCAGGGTTGGGGTGGTAATCTGGGGTCTCCAACTTTTAAGCAATTTAACTTTCTTCAGCCACAGAGGCATCTAGGGCATCCAAATCCAAGGCCCAAGGCTTTTCAGTTTGCTTTTTATTTGCTTCATGACACAGACACATACCACACACACACACACACACACACACACACACACACACACACACACACACCACAGAAGCTTAAGTTTTAGCTTGCCGTTTTTTTAATCTGCTTTCTAGCCCCTAATATTTGTGGTCATCTCTTATATGCTGTTGTCTTTTTTCTTAATCTGTTTGTATTTATTCATCTATTTTTAATCCTTTATTGCCATTTTAATGAACTTTAAGGGCAGAACTTTAATGAACTTTAAGTTTACACCACCAAGTTTAACCAAAAATTCTCTATCAGTTGCTAACTCCACTTAAAATTCACAACATTCCTTACTGTCATGAGGGAATTAGGCTTATTTATCATTCAATTTATAAGTATTTACTGAGAAATTCACATACCATATGGGAGATACTGTCATAAGAACAAGAAAAAATAGAAGCCAATTTTGTTTTGTTTAGAGGTCTCTCAGTCTCTATCTCTTCCTCTTTTTCTCTCTCCTGAGTTTGGAGGGTGTAGACATCATGTGTCATTCATTTTTGTAGCTCCAGAGCCATCTCAATGGTTATTTGATAATCAGTAAATGTTTGTGTAATATTTTTGACACAGTTCCAGTCCTTAAAGAACATCAAATTCATCTAAAGAATAGATATGTTGATGATAGATAGGTAGGTAGGTAGATAGACACAGATAGATAATATAAGGCAGTACATTTAAAAAGGATAAATTCTAATGGAGTCAAGCTGATTTGTTTTCAACAGTAAAAGTTCTTCAAAACAAAAACCAAAGACTCAGAGATATTAAACAAATTGTTTAGCATCACAAAGTATTATAATTACTATCCACTTGTGTATTTATACTCAAACTTGATCTAAAAATGGGTTTAAATTAACGAGACCCCAGTTAGCTAATGACATAAACAGGGCTTTTAGCACCCAGGACAATATCTTTACTCTTAACAGCACTTCACACAGCCCAAGACTGGCCTTATCCAAGGAGCTCCATGAAAGCTTCAGAGAGGAGGTGGGGTTTCACAGGAACCTCAGTGATCAGGTGAGCACATCACTACTCCCAATGCAACTCTGAGGGAGGGCTCTCAATAATACGTAATTCCAGGAGAGTCTGCTTATGTTACAAAGGTGTCCTTGTGAGACCATCAAAGACTTTCTGCCCAAAAACATGTGGCCCTTTCTCCTACATTCTCAAAAGCACACATAAATGGGAAGTCCTCAGGGGGAACAGGGATGATTTAATCTGAGGCAGGTGTGTCATTTACTGAGCACCCTCTCTAGGCTATAATTTCCACATACTTCGACTCATAAAGTCCAAGTCTCATGGCAACCCAGCATAATAAATGAAGAGCCTAAAACTGGCTCAAGGTCAGGCATACCAAATTCTAACCCAGACACTTGAGCCCACATCCACATCTTTCACTAATGTATGCTGCTTCCATATACTTCATTTTAAATTATGGTATCTGCTCTCTCTGGCATCATTTTCTCTTTCATTTCCTCCCTACCCTCTACCTACCAGGGCAAGCACCAAGGAACAATGAGATAGACCAAAGGCAGAGAAAGGGCCAGAAGCCATGTAGCACCGGAAAGGCTCAGACATGCTTAACCTCAAACCCCAGAGGGGCTTTGTGAGCAAAGTCAAAACAACTGATCAGATTTCAGCGATGCTCTGACTTCCCCATCTCTGACCACTCAGGTGACATTAGGAAGATGGCATAGAACCCAGGTCCCTTGAAGATGCCTCCTATTTGAGATAAAAGGGAAGAATGTATGAAAAACAGCCGAGTCCCATGCAGACACTTTTAGATGAGAGTAATAAATAAGGAGAGATGATGAACAGAGAGAGGGGAGCGAGTGGGCATCCTGCTTTGAGTAGGAGAAACAGCTACACTGGGTTTGCTGAGATGATTCCCTGGAGAGCATCAGAGGGTTTGCACAGAGGCTGGTCTGTGAACTCCCACTCAGATGGCTCCAGTGTATGAGCACAGGAAGCCGCCTTTAAACCTGCCTGATCTCACAGATGGGAGTGGGAGGGTTGAGAAAGAAAGGCTGGCAAGGAGCCAAGGTGCACCAAAATCTTACAGTCTCTAAATAAGATTGAAAATCTTGACTATGGTGTTCTGATTACCAGGACTTTGATGGCTCATTGACTAGTTTTTAAAGTCAAGAGTTTTAGGCTTCCACTTATAATCCTGGTTGGAATTAGCCATCAAAGGCAGATGTGTGAATCAGTCAGGGAAATCAAAGTAGACTTCTCCAAAATGAGAAGTCATAGAAGTAGCAGGTAAGAATGCAATCGCCCAGTCCTCTCCATTGTAGCTCAGAAGTTCTTGAAGTTTCATTTTTTAAATCTCTTAAGGAAATGACTAGACAATTTTGTTCTTAGAGAGTCTTGAGTACCCTGGTTCTTCTAAATCAATGAGTAAGGTCGGATAGGTTCAGCTAATGGACAGATGGAAGGAGAGCCTGTGGATGAAGATCAAATACTGATGGCGTATTTACTCTATTTTTATCCTATTTAATTCCCATGAGAAAACTCTGAAGAAGGTATTCACAGATGAGAAAACTGAGGCTCAGTGCAGTTCAATAGCTAAGCAAGATAACAATTGTAGCAAAACTGGCATTTGAGATCAATTTTCTCTGATTCCAAAATTTGTATTCATTTCCCTATATCAAGCAGGACAGAAGTACCACATTCTGTAACTCCAAACCACATCTGTGACAAGCAGGCTACTTCATCACTGTCTCCCATGATAAGAGTTCAAATTGGAGAAAGTCCTAAAGCATAGTACCCCTAGGATGACACTGTATGCCAACTCTTTTTGCTACTTCATAATTATAAATTAGGATGTGCAAAGAATTGGGAAAGACCTCTCTCTCTCTCTCTCTCTCTCTCTCTCTCTCTCTCTCTCTCTCTCTCTCTCTCTCTGAAGTAACTCAGCTTTTGCCAACTCATTTTGCCCACCCCCCATCCACATCTCTAACAGTCTCTCTTGCCTTCTGATCTTCAGCAATGTATTCATGTATTCATTTAAAAGTTCTGTCTGTGCTGAAGCTGGTGCTGCTTGTAATTGCTGGCGGCCAAAAGCTGTTCTGTTTTTTCTGGCTGAGTGTACCAGGCAATCATCAGCTGTAATTATTTCGAGTCTTGTTACAGATGGAACTTCGAGGTTTTCAGTCTTAAACAGAATTCATTATTCAAATGTTTCCAGAGTTGACAGGAAGGGGCAGGAGTGAGCCTACTAGTGAACTCAGGAAGTTACAAAAGGTTCAAGAGAAGACACCTGGCCAGGTCATCAGACACCATGGTGACTAAATGTGTCTTTGAGTCTCAATGTGCTCATACCACCATCTCACCCTTGGGATTTCATTTTGATCTTGTTAACTCTTCCAATTCTTCACACCTACCTTTCCCAGTGACACAAATGTGCATCACAATCTCCCTTCTCCAAACCCAGAAAAAGAGCTCATTAAGTGAATCTTTTGCTCCCCAAAGTGCAATCATAGATCTCTCTCCTATACAACCTTTCTTGGAATAATAGTTAGTTTCCTGGAACCAAGCTCTTTTGAGACACAGGGCAATTTCAGAGCTCTGAGAAAGAGAAGCTGTTCTCATGACATCAGCTCCACTGGTACCAGGTTCCACTCTAGCTTTAAAAACTTACATTAGTAGTCTCCTGGGTCCTGGGAGCTTCGTGAGCAAGTAAGTGAGGTACTGTTCTGACTGTCCAACTAGATGTCCCATCCTTAGAAAATAGGAGACTCTAGAGGGACAAGTAGAAAGACCAAGGTTCCATCTCTCAGGATTGCTCTGAGGACCAGATTTGCATAGAAAGCAACTTTAGGGGCAGGGTTTAGAGGAGAATTTGGGGACAACAGTTACTGAGAGATGGGGCCCTTTGTCATAAAACACCTCTCTGACAAGGCTCCATCAATATATCTCTTCACTCCCATTCCAAAATGACAGGAACAGCATGCACACAGTCTCTCTCCATCTCCTATCCCAGAAGAAGGCCAAAGTGTCCAGTGTGGATCCAAACAATACAAAGTCCAGTGCTCCTGGAGAGGATAACATCTCTGATTCAAGAAATAACTACATCTCGGATACTTCTTCCACTGCTCCTGGCAATTTCAAACTTATCTTCAGTCTGCTGTTCATTCATCTCTTGCTGTGTCCTGGTTTTAGCCTTTTGCTCTTTGGCCCTGTAATTCCAATTACAGGATGCAGATTCTTGCTCATGCAATTAAAATGCTCTTGCCCTCACTCTCATTCTCGCTCTCTTACACACACACACACACATATTTTCTCCAACTTTCCATCCTTCTCTACCAGCCCCCTCTTTCTGTCCCCATTTTTCTTTCAGTTTCCCCTTTCTTCATCCTGCCTTTGTCACCCTCTCTGCCTCATTCCCTTCCTACCTTCCACTTTCTCACTCTTATTTTTTCATACTCCAACACTCCTTATGCCCCCTTCCACACGCATGTATATCCACACCCTCCTACCTGGTCACTTCTCCCTATTGGAGCCCACAGGCTCCTGACAATGGCACTTGGCAGACCGAGGCCTCTGGCATGGGGCTGGTGCAGAGTGGCAGGCAGGACAGGACTAAGGCAAGAGGAAGAAAAGCAGGGAGATGCAAAACAGATGACAAGACAGCTTTGGCTACACAGAAGCAGAGGAATCCCCCAACATCCTGAAGGTATCTCCCTTTGGGTGATATCTACACCAGCCCATCACACTCCACTCCTTCAATCCACCACAACAAGTCTCCATCTATTCAACCTGGCAAGTATCCATGAGGAGCCTACTATGTGCTAATGCTGGCCACATGAGCAAGTGGGCAAGGAAAGTAACGAAAAGGTCATAAGCTCATGCAGGTTTTTTATCTATAGCCTAAATGGGAAATCTACACTTACACAAACTGCTCCCTGGCAGGCTTCATGGGGTTCAACTGAGGTGTAAGGCCCATGGAAGCCCATCATCTCAGCTCTAAGTAAAACTGGAAAACTAGAACTTGTGGTTTCCCTGTTTCTCTCTTGTTTTATCAGATGATCCTGTGTAGGAAACATTTGACATAGCTCTGTTATCAACAGAGGGAAATAGAATAAATATGTACTAATAATTTATGTGTCAAGCACCATAATAGAAGCATTACACATATGATCTATTTAATCTTTTTGACAACCCCATTACACAAATATCCCCACTTAATTCATTAAGAAACTGAATCTAAGAGGTGCTACATAACTGGTCAATGGTAGAGTAGAACTTAACCTTAGGTCTTACTGAGGCCAAATCTAGACCACTGGATGGATCTAGACAACTGGATAGCTATATGCTCATTCATCTCTATACCCAACATCTAACATACTGCCTGGCCATGGAGAGGACTTATTAAATGGTGTTGCAAGGGTGCTGTGCAACATGGCTTAGTCCCTGCTCATTAGAAGTACAGAGTTCTAGTCAAATGATAGGAGATGTATGAAATAGCTGAACACCTATGCATGAGTATATATGATTAAATATCAAAGTGAATAACACATGCCATAGAAATCAGAGAATTCTATGGCCTAGAATGGTTGACAAGGTTTCATGGGTAAGAAAGGACTTTGGCTGAGCCCTCAGTGTGGGTAGGTGAAAGTAAAGGCACTGAATTCCCTGGCAGGGGAGGTGGCATAAGCCAACGCTGATTGAGAATAACACTGCGTGCTTTGCAGAGAGTGAGCCCACACATCACTAGGAAAGACGGGCTACACATTGGGAAAAGTGGAAGGCATAATGCCACAGACATCAGGGATAACTCAGTCCTATAATACCAGACCAGTGACAGAGACTGGATATCTTTATAAGCAACAAGCGATTATTTCTAAGTAAAGGAATGCTATATGGCAATAAACTTCGTTTCAGGGAAATTAAATGGGTAAAGAGTAAAAAGAGTAGCAGAAATGAGAATTGCAAAGACACAATTTCAATAATCCAGATATGAAATGAGGAAAGTCAGAACTAAAATGGTAGAAGTAGAATAAAAAATAATGCAATGGATACAAAACATACTTTAAAAAATTATAGAACTTTAGATGATGAGGGGGAAAAGGAGAGAGTCAGGAAACATATGTCTTTGGACAGCAAGGTAAATAAGGGGAGTTGCTAGTGGAGCAAGGTGTCAGAATAAAGCTGGTGGGGTAGGGACAGCTGGGAATGTAGACATCTATTTGCCAAGTATTTGTTGAACACTTGACACAAAGGACTGTACTCAGCATCTAGTTGGGGAGATAAAATATATACATTTGAAAACAACCAGAACACAAACGATATACAGAACAGATGAACAAATGAAAAATGCTGTAGTATAAACTCTATATATGAATACAAGAATTGCATTCGTAAATGGAGAGAAGTGAGGTTCAGTGACTTTTCATGCATTTAAGAATAAAAGAATAAATTGAAAATTTTTTGAGCAATCTTCTTCTCTCATTTTTTTCTTAATCCCTTCCTCCTTCTCCTCCACCCCACCTCAACCCCACTTCTTTTCTTCTCTCTGCTTCTGTCTCATGAATTTTCATGCTCACACTACCAGGAAATCAGACAGCAGGCCTCAGTGATCTTTGATGGGCTCTACTTCTATCTATTCTTACCACACCCAATTTTCGCAGCGTTTGTGTTTTGTTGGTCTTTTTTTTTTTTTAAGTTGGGTACCAGTCCTGAGTTGGGGGTTGCAGGCAGGTGTTTCTCACTTTTGAGCCTTGGGTGAATGGAAGGGAGGAGGACTAGACATGGAAGAGTGTAGGCATACATAACAGTGACTATCACGAAAGCAAACTCAGGTTAGGAAATTATTCTGGTATCTTCCCTGGAGAATCTTCCCCCGCCCCCCCCGGAGAATCTTGACAAGTCAAAGCCACACACTCAGAGCTGGGCAGGTGGGAGACCCTAGGGTCTGACTTTGGGTCTGCCCTCTGGGAAGGAGTCAGCACCTAGAGAGGTTCTCAGGAGGAATGGCCATATCAGACCAAGTTCAGGCAAGCAGTCACAAGGAAGAATCCAAGACAGAGGGCAGGGGCCCTGAAGATGAGTGGAAGCCAGCGACTGGGGATCAGAGCTGGCCATACTGGGGAGCCCAGAGAAGCTGGATGTTAGGGTTAGAGTTAGGAGTAGGATTAGAGTTAGAGTTAGGGTTAAGGCTAGAGTTAGGATTACTGGAAGTCTGTCCAATAAAAGCAAGGCCCCACAGTCAGATTGGGGGCCAGAACAGTGTTCCAGTTCCAGAGAGGAGAATGGTAAGGGGATGTAGAGCCACACTCCTAAGAAGGGCCAAGCAAGTAATAAACAGCAATTATTTTCATAGTTCATTGAGCACCTCTCTATGACAATTCTAGACCTTTTACTATATAAACTAACCCTAAATACCAACAATAACAATATCACTATGAAATAGTAGTAGTATCATCATTTTGCAAAGGAAGAAACTGAGACTCAGAAAGGCTCTCATTGGGCCGGCCGAGTGGCGCGATGGTTAAGAACTGGCTTGGGACACCAGAGGGCCCCGGTTCGGATCCCACATATGAGGGCCAGTGACACTGCCCTCCANACACACACACACACACACACACACACACACACACACACACACACACACACACACCATTTAAAAAGACAGGTCTATGACATAAATAGGCAAGTCTTTGCACCAAGGCTCCTCATGGTTAATTTCCACTATCCAGAAGCTACGACACTCAACCCTGGAGGCCTCCATTCCTGTGCTCCCAATGGGGCTGCTTGTTTTCCAGGCCACACGGCTGGACATCTACATCTTTCCTGGGAATGTCTTTCACTTCCACCTGACAAAATTTGCCGGATCCCAGGTCTTCCTCTTTAGATATTCATCTAGCTTCCAAGTTGCTGTTGACAAGACTAGCATCATTCTGATCCCTAACATTTGGTTTCTCATCTTATCCACCACAACTGCCCCTCTTCCCAGGAAGATTTTTAGGAGCTTGTCCTATCACTAATATTCTGAACATTGACAATGACAGGCTTTGGGGGAGGAACTTTTATTATTATTATTAGTTTCAGGCGTGCAAAACAACATAATGATTAGACATTTATACCCCTCACAAAGTGATAACCCTGCCAAGTCTACTACCCATCTGACTCCATACATAGCTATTACAATACCATTGGCTATATCCCTTATGCTGTACTTTACATCATGTGACAAATTACATATATATATATATATATATGAGGTCGGACAATTAAGTTTGAGTATTCATCATAGAAAAAGTGCTACATACCTCATTGCTGAATATCACTATGGTCACCTTTTTTTTTTTTTTTTAAGCTGAGCCATCCTGCTACCTTTGGCAGCTCAGTGGCAGCTTAGCGCGGGCTGGGACTTGAACCATGTGGTCACCTTTGAAGTACTCCCCCTGAGAAGCTATGCACCAACACCAGCACCTAGTCCACCCTTCAAAGCAATTTTGGAACTCTTTTTCTTGAATGGCCATCAGAGCTGTCATCATATTACACTTGATGTTCTGAATGTCATCAAAATGTCTTCCTTTCAATATTTCCTTTATCTTCAGGTAAAGAAAGAAGTCATTGGGGGTCAGATAAGATGACTGGGGAGGGTGCTCCAACACAGTTATTTGTTTACTGGCTAAAAACTCCCTCACAGACAGCACCATGTGAGCTGGTGCATTGTTGTTATGTAAGAGCCATGAATTGTTGGCAAAAAAGTTTAGGTCATCTAACTTTTTCACACAGCCTTTTCAGCACTTCCAAATAGTAAATTTGGGTTAACTGTTTGTCCAGTTGGTATAAATTCATAATGAGTAATCCCTCTGATATCAAAAAAGGTTAGCAACATCATTACATCAAGTTTGGGAACTTAATTATCAGATTGTGTGTGTGTGTGTGTGTGTGTGTGTGTGTGTGTGTGTNCGGATCCCACATATGAGGGCCAGTGACACTGCCCTCCACAGCTAAGATGCTGAACAACAGCTCAACCTGGAGCTGGGCTGCTGTGAGTCACCAGCGACGACGTAGGCTGCAGCTCCTGTGGCAGTAGGTTGCCATGGGCTACCGTGTGTAGCCAGCAGCCAGCGTGAGCGGCCAGCAGCCGCGCAGTGAGCGGCCGTCCAGAAGCCGGCGACTGATCTGCCTCGCCTGGGAAGAGCGCAATGATGGTGCCAACTTGGGCCAGTGAAGCAGCATTCCCCAGCGCTGTTCCCATCCCCCCAATTCCCCAATAAAAATCTTAAAAAAAAAAAAAAAAAAAAAGGAAAGGCTCTCATTTTGCTTGACTCACATTGCAAGGAGCAGAGTTGTGATTCGATCTAGGTCTATGTTATCCCAAGAAGAGGAGTTTTACAGAAAGAGACAAAGGCAGGAGAGAAAGTCCAGGAAAGGTCTTGCTCCTAGAAATGGAGGTAATGCACAAAGGCCAGACAAAAATCCAGGTTGATCCAGGCCAGACCACATGTGTTTGATTAGCAAGGCCTAAAATCTCTCCCGCCTAAGAGCAGAGTTATACATAGGTTCTGGGAATTCACCTGGGCCTGCACATGGGGACCAAACTGACCAAGCTATGGGGTGAAGGGAGAGCCCAGGGTCTGGGAACACAGCTCTGCTTGCTTTATTTGTCCAATATTTGGGAGCTACTTCAAAGCCAATTCTAGAGCCACAATTTTCCAAGTCCTGCCTACAAAATTGTGACCTTAATGGGTTCCTTCATTAGCTTAGGAGATTTGTAAACTTCTTTGGACCTCCAGTGAAATAAGATTAAACACAGCTATCCAGTCTCTTCCAGCAGTATAATTCCATCACCCAAAGGTCCAGAATACAAGATGCCTCCGAATTGATAGATGGCTGGCTCTGGAAGAGCAAAGGAAGGAAGTTGGCTTTTTATTCAGAGTGGCTCCTTGAGGAAAACCCTCCAGCCACTACTGAATGATGTTGGAGGTTTTTTCACTACTGTGACTCCTGGCTACCTTTTAATAAGAGAGGAGGCTGGGCCCCTTGGGAAAGCATGATAATTTTACAGTTTCTTTACTTTCCAGTCTGTAGGTATCATTGAATTCTATGCACCCCTTCCATCGCTGGTATTCTGCGACCTGTGAAATCTGTAAGACGCTGCTGCTAACGAGATGGCAAATGATTCACATTCAAAAGTGCCTATTAAACTCCCTGCTATGTGCCATGGACTGTGAAAGAGTCAATAGACAAGTGGGTAAGTAACAAAAATACTGAAGACTAAAAGAGGAGCTGTGACTGTCTTCACTCAGCAGGATGCAGAGCACCAGGCTTGTACCCCTAGCAGTCTTGTAATTTGAAGAGGTAAGCAAACCACATTTCCACCTTTCTTTTCTCATGTAGTTCAAGAAATACAGTTGGGTCTGGCAGAATCTTTTCCACTCGGTAATACTGACTTTGTCTTATACATGTTTATTTCTTTTTAATTTAAGAGCCCCAAAGGCAACACAATTAAAATATTATAATTATTTGTGTTGAAGTATTTGTTTTTACCAGACACTATTAAAAATATGCAAATTTAGAGAGGTTTTAGCATCCTAGAAAGCCTGCTGCCTCCTACCAGGTCCAATGTATTCGCTTTATGAAAATGTGTTGGTAGGGTCCCTTTAAAAATTGTTATTTGGTTTTAAAAAGTTTTTCTCCCCACTTCCCTATCAAACTGGCAAAAGAATTAATTAGTTTCAGAGGGTTTTTGTCTTTGTGGGTTTTCATTCCTTTCTAGTCCAGATTGGCAAATCAATAGAGAAGAATGTGACAGAACAAGAAATGCAAAGAAGCTCCATTCTCACACGAATCACTCAGATATTTTGAGATTCCTAGTGCTGGCTAAAGGGGGTAAATCCAGATTTTCATACTATCTTGGATTAAGTTTTAATTGTTTTCCTCAAATCTCAAAGCACCTTATAACATTTTATTTACTCTAAAAATATCCCGGGAGGACATCCAGAGAGCTGGGACTGTAAATGAGGAAGCTAAGGTTCAGAGCAGTAAAGCGTATCACTCAGGTCCCACCACCAGTTCAATACTTACACAGGGACCTGGAGAACTTGACAGGCATACAAACGCTGGTCAAAGCGGCTGCTGTATCACAGCAATCAAAAAGAAAGTGGTTGTGTTTCTGCCTAAAGCGTACTCTTTACATCACTGGGAAGTCCTCTTTCCTGGTATCTGATAACCTTCTGTGATTAAAACAACCAAATGGACATTTTTTTTTTAGACTGAAGTTTCAGAAAACAAAAGTATTTGTTGGAAGGATGCTGGCATCTTCACTAAACCAAGCCACGGGAAGTCCAGGAAGCAGCACAATGACTTGTGGCATTTATCTGGTGTGGCACCTAGATGGCTCCACTCTGACCATCTCTGTTTCCTCATCATCCCCTGAGTTTACAACAGATAATATGTTGTAGGTTGACCTAATCTGGGTTATGAGTTTATCCCTACATTTACCAAAGTTGGACACTCTGATTGGCAGCTCCACCAAAAGCGTACGAAACGGAGAAGGAGCAGTGCTTCAAATGAGGGGTTGGTGAGTGTTGTTACCACAGAAGGGGAAAATGATACTCTTCAGATAAACGCTGTACCTCATTTCTCACAGGCGAGGCTGACTACATAGTGAAGTGTCTTGCCTAAAATTGCAACTACTAGTGAAAAACTCAGGCCCCCTCTCTCCTGTCCCATTACTCCTCTTCAGGTTATACTTATTAGAGTCAGCCCTGTGAGTCATATTTGATAAGCCTCATTCCCCAAGACAATAATCTCTGGCATTCTCTCTTTGCTTCACATATATTTAGATTTTTTATATCTCACTTTCCCAAACATCACCCATTTCTGTCAGTTGTTAGATCTGCAAGGTCTTCATTAGTTCTAATTGTCCACATTGCTTTGTATTTCTTGCCAGGAACTGATTTGCCAAGTGCGTTCAGAGTCCTAGGCAGTGGAGAGTCAGCATTAATTTTCTCCTCTCATTTATTAGTGGGTCAATTTTTCTGTCTTGAATCTCTTTTTCCCTTAACACAATTTCAACTACAAAAAGACTGCCTGAGTCTCCTCGGGCAGTTTTTCTACCTCTGTGGAGTGAGGCCTTTCTTCTATTGTGATCTTGATCTTTTCCCTCCCGGCTTTTACTGAGGAAGTACATTCTGTGTCTCTGCTGTCCTTCACATTTCTAAGAAAGATGTGCTCCTTTACTTGGAGGTCTCACCCTAAGTCATCTTTTATCAGGTAAGACTGAAAGGATTGGATCCCGAATTCTTCATCAAAAGGAATGGTAATCTTCTGCACTTGCAAAGACAAAAATTTCCTTAAAAAACCTCAGCTTTGCCCCCACAAATAAAATTTTACTCTCCCTGATTTTCTCAGTAGTTTTCTAAACTATTGTTTTAGGGAGTCATTGGAGGGGAGGGACGGACACATCATCTGGAGACTAAATTTTATGGCTTACAGCATGACCCAGGCCTCTCTCTTGGTCTGCTCAGCTATTGTTATTCAGTGCTTGCTAAAGTCACACAAAAGTATAGTTATTAAATTTTTAAATGACTCACAGCTGAGAAACATGAGAGAAACACTAGGTGAGAGAACTGATGATGGGCAGAATTTTGAGCAAAACTTAATCATATAAAATGTAATAGATAAAAAAAGGAAAAGGACCTCACATTGGTCAAAAAATAAGAGAGAGAAAAAGAAACACTGTGTGGGATATGAGACACGTGTCTTTGAAGCAGCTCATGGGAGGAAGACCGAGACATTATACATGACAAGTTCTGAGGAAGTGGTATTGTTTGGTTATCTGTTGCTCTGTGACAAACCATCCCCAATTCTATCATTGTTTGTTTGTTTGTTTGTTTTTGTTTTTGCAGAAATTGACAAGCAGACTATAAAACTGTTATGGAAATGCAAAATTTCTAAAAAATCTAAATTAATATCTTTAAAAAAAACAACTTAGAGTATTCACAGTTCCAGAATTCAAAATTTACTATAAAGCTACCATTATCAGGACAGTGCGGTACTGGCATGAGGATAGAAATACAGATCAATGGAACAAGATTCAGATTTCAGAAATAAGCCTTATGTTCATAGTAAATTTATTTTGACAATGGCACCACAAAAATTTATTGGGGGAAAATATACTCTGTTCAACACATTGTGCTGGGACAACTAGGTGTGCAAAAAAAAAAAAAATGAACTTAGACCTTCACTTCATACTATACAAAAAAATTAACTCACAACAAATTGCTCCACATTACATTCATGAAAACAGTATTTTTTTTTCTACATGATAAAATGGAGTAGAATTAAGACCACTGGATGGAAGCTACAGGGGAAAAAAGACTGAAACACAAGATAATGAGGAACTTTTCAATCAAATAAGGAGATGTTGAAATCTGCATACCTGAGTTCAAGAATGGGCAGGCTAACCCTTTGACAAAAAAGCAGAAGGACACAAAGTGCAATATTCAGAACTCATTAGTCATCCCTCTGTATCCATGGGAATTGGTTCCAAGAACCCCCACAGATACCAAAATTTGCTGATGCTCAATTCCCTTGTATAAAATGGTGCAGTATTTGCATATAACCATGTATATCTCCTGTATACTTTAATTATCTCTAGATTACTTATAATACCTAATATAATGTGCATATACATGTACACACACACACACACACACACACACACACACACACACATGAGGTCAGACAATTAAGTTCGCTAACTCATCCTAGAAAAAGGGCTACATACCTCATTGCTGAATATCGCTATGGTCACTTTCAAAGTACTCCCCTTGGGAAGCTATGCACCGATGCTAGTGCCTAGCCCACCCTTCAAAGAGATTTTGGAACTCTTTTTCTGGAATGACCATCAGAGCTGTCGTTGTATTACCCTTGATGTCCTGAATGTCATCAAAATATCTTCCTTTCAGTATTTCCTTTAATCTTTGGGTAAAGGAAGAAGTCATTGGGGGCCAGATCAGGTGAACAGGAAGGGTGCTCCAATACAGTTATTTGTTTACTGCCTAAAAATTTCCTCCCAGACTGTGAACTGTATGTTGGTGCATTGTCGTGATTCAGGAGCCATAAATTGTTGGCAAAAAGTTCAGGTCATCTAACTTTTCACACAGCCTTTTCAGCACTTCCAAATAGTAAACTTGATGAACTCTTTGTCCAGTTAGTACAAATTCATAATGAATAATCCATCTGATATCAAAAAAGGTTAGGAACATCATTGCAACAAGTTTGCAAACTTAATTGTCAGACCTCGTGTGTGTGTGTGTGTGTGTGTGTGTGTGTGTGTGTGTGTGTTATACATTTTTGTTTATGGAATAATGACAAGAAAATAAGTCTGTACAGGTTCATTATGGATTCAACTATTGTCAGCCTAACTATGTACTACAAACTACTGCTCATCCAAAATGCAATTAATTTCAAATGTTTTCAATCCATGGTTGTTTGAATCCACAGATATGGAACCTGTGGATATGGAAGTCCAACTGTAATTATATTATTGAAATGTCTTACATACTTGCTGCCACCTGACCTATTGACTAGAACAAATGTATGTAGAAATCTCCCACCATGAAGGTGGATTTATTGATTTATTCCTATAGCTCTATCAATTTATTTCACAGATTTTGAAGGGATTTTATTAGATGCATAGACATTTAATATTGCCATATCCTCTTGATAAATTGAACATTATTTTATTATGTAGTGATACTCTCCATCCTTAGAAATGTCTTAAAGTCTAGTTAATCTAATATTAAAATAGCTACAGTAACTTTATTTTGCCTGATGTGTCTTCTCAGATCTGTTCAATTTTAATTTTTCTGTATTATCTCATATACAGGCAACTTCCATTAAGGTCCAAAATTTGATTCTGGCAACCAAGCATCTTATGTGAAAACAATAATCAAGAGCATAATCTGTGTTTTACTTTATCTTTTTCAATAATCCACTTCATATCAATAAAAAAACACTGCTCTATTTCCTAAAAAATAAATAAACACAGTAAGGATTTCGGTCAAGATGGAGGAGTAGGTAAATGCTCTGCTTGCATCCTTTCATGACCACATCAAAATTACAACTGAACTACAGAACCATTATTGAGAAACACCTGAAATCTAACTGAACAAATGTCCTATAACAGAGGAAACACAGAAAAAGCCACATCAAGACTGGCAGGAGGGGTGGAGACATAGAACAGGCTGTTCTCCATACACACATGAAGCTGTTAAAAATAAGGAGGGAGATTTTCCAGGCAACATGGCAAAGTAGGTAAACACTGTGCTCACCTTCTTTCAGGACCACATCAATTACAACTAAGCTACAGAACAACCATCACTGAGAATCACCTGAAGTTTAGTTGAACCAAAGGCCTACAACTAGGGACATTCAGAGGAAGCTACCTCGAGACTGGTAGGTGGGCAGAGACATGGAACAGGCTGGTGGATCACACACCCTTGTGTGACCACTAAAAATGGGAAGGGATATTCAGATGCAGAGGTCCCTCCCAGAGGAGTGAGTGGTCCCAGCCCCACACCAGGCTCCCCAGCCCAGGGTTCCAGAGCTGGGGAGAGAAATCCCCATAAGTCCTGGCTGTGAAAGCTAGTAGAAATTGTTGCTAAGTGAGATGGAGGTCAGCTGCAGTCCTACATGCTCCTTTTAAAGAACACAGGCATGGACTTACTCGCCAACAGACTCACCGGCTCTGAGCTCCAGCACTGGGGCAGCAGCTTTAAAGTCACCAGGGACAAACAGGGAGAAACGAAATTATCTAATTTCAGGGTGAGGGCTGGAGGAGCAGCTCTCCCTCTGAAGGAGGAGCTGGTGGAAGCCATTGTTTCTTTGTTGAGCCCTCCCCCTCCCTGCATGCAGATGCAGGCAGACACTGTATCTGAGCCTCCATCAAACTGACTATCACCTTCTGTCTGCCCTGCCCTAGTGATTCCCTGAGAACATTCCTCACCCAAGTTTCAGGCACAACAAAGCTGCTTCCAGTGGCTTTTCCGTACAAACAACCTGTCTTACCTCATGCTGAGGACTTTCATACAATCTCTCAAAGATTTACAAAACCTAAACAAGCAGCATCTGGCTTCAACACATCCCATACCTCTGGCTGAGCAGCCCTAAGCTCAGCAATAATGACATCAGGCCTTGGTTTGTAAATTGGCCTCTCGAATCACTTCTGAGCCCAGTGCAGGAAACGGCCATCTGAGGATTGTTCTGTGGCTCATACCAAATAAACTTAGCATGTGTTGGGGCCACTCCCAGGAGGCACAGGGGCTGGCATGCCCAGTGGGCAGCTTTAGACCAAGCCAGAGCATCACCTAGCATCCTCCAAGAATGACACACCCAATGGGCAGACTGGGCAGGCACCAGAGACCCACTGAAGCAAACCCTGCTCTGTGGGGTCAGCCCTTGCAACCACAGCTTTTCAACTGCAGTCAAAGCCAGTGCTCACAATCAATCAGCCTGAGAGTCTATGCCTCCTATTAACATGCAAATAGCAATCAAGGCTCAATAGGAGGGTACACACAATTCACATATGAAGCACACCTGGAGCTCTGGGCCCTGGTGACCAGGGAGACTACATGACTGGGTCCTATAGGATGGACACCTACTATATAAGGCCACTCTACTAAAACCAGGACGAACGAGACCAGCTCACTTAACCGAACGCCCCCAGCTCATCAGCCAGGAGCTCACCAAAAGGTCCCTGAGAGGATTGGGTGGGAGATGAGAAATAAAAGAGAAGAGAGACAAAGTGTGAGGACAGGAGGGACTCAGTCTGCTGGTGCCAAACTGAGACCTCTTTTTTTGGACATACAAAATTCTTAAGGGGAAGCAATTTCCTCATTCTAGGGCGCGATTCCCTAAAGCTAAAACTCATGGGCTGAGGAGAAACAATTTCTCTTCAGCAACAAGCTATGTTATACACACTATAAACCAACAATACAGCTAGGCAAGGTTAATCTGAGACAAATAGAAACTGTCAACAAGTTCATAGTAGAAAGTTGCAAGCATGTGAAGCAGGTCCGTGGTGGAAAGTCCCAGAGTGGTGATGTATGTTGAAACTGCAAGTCCATAGTCCATGAGCAACTGAGTCCCTTAGTCCATAAGCTTTCCCTATCTGCAAGCTGGGATCTTTACTCTTAGCACTTGAGTTGTCTGGAAGCAGTTTAAGGCAGAAGCACTGTCCCACAGTCCCCGCCAAACTGCTCCAAGGCTGCTCACCCCAGGCCTGTATCTACCTGGAGACCCAATCTTGCCAACCTAACGCCTCAGTGTCCCTGCTGATCCCAGCCAGCTCCCAACACCAGGAGGCATAACAGCCCTGCATAGAAACAAACACAGGGAGGTGGCCAAAATGGGGAGACAAAGAAACATATCTCCCCCAAACAAAAACAAACAAACAAAGAAAAACAGAACAAACTCTAGAAAAAAAACTATACAAAACAGAGACAAACAATCTACCAGATGCAGAGTTCCAAGCACTGCTTATAAGGATGCTCAA
This sequence comes from Hipposideros armiger, assembly GCF_001890085.2. Taxonomy (NCBI): domain Eukaryota; kingdom Metazoa; phylum Chordata; class Mammalia; order Chiroptera; family Hipposideridae; genus Hipposideros; species Hipposideros armiger. The sequence goes on along the minus strand of NW_017731916.1, from coordinate 435,197 downwards.
TTATCTCAGGGAGGACTTCAACAAAGAGATAGAAAACATAAAAATGGAGATTAAAAAAAGATAAAAGAAACAGTCACAAATAAAAAATACAATAACTGAAATGAAGAATACATTAGAGGGAATCAACTGTAGACTAGATGAAGCAAAGGATTGAATCAGTGATTTAGAACATAAGGTAGCTGAAAACACCTGATCAGAATAGCTAAAACAAAAACAAAACAAGAATGAAAAAAATGAGGGTAGTTTAAGGGACCTCTGGGAAAACATTAAGCATATCAACATTCGCATCATAGGAGTACCAAAAGGAGAAGGGAGAGAACAAGGAATTGAAAACCTATTTGAAGAAATAATGACAAAAAACTGCCCTAACCTGGGGAAGGAAATAAATATACAAGCCCAGGAAGCACAGAGAGTCCCAAACAAGATGAACCTAAATAGGCCCACACCAAGACACATTATAATTAAAATGGCAAAGTTTAAAGACAAGGAGAGAATCTTAAAAGTAGCAAGAGAAAAGTAGTTACCTACAAGGTAGCTCCCATAAGAGTGTCAGCTGATTTTTCAACAGAAAGTTTGCAGGCCAGAAGGCACTGGCATGAAATGTTCAAAGTGATGAAAATCAAGGGCCTAGAACAAAGATTACTCTAACCATCAAAGCTATCATTTAAAATTGAAGGAGAGATAAAGAGCTTCACAGACAAGAAAAAGGAATTCACCACCACCAAACCAGTATTACAAGAAATGTTAAAGGGAACTGTAGAAGAAGGAGGAAGAGGAGAAAAGAAATCAAAATACATTTGATGAAATCAAATATATTTATACATATAAATGCTGCAATAAAAAAACATAGGGTGGGGCCGGCCGAGTGGCACAATGGTTAACAACTGGCTTGGGACGCCAGAGGGCCCCGGTTCGGATCCCACATATGAGGGCCAGTGACACTCCCCTCCACAGCTAAGATGCTGAACAACAGCTCAACCTGGAGCTGGGCTGCTGTGAGTCACCGGTGATGGCGTAGGCTGCAGCCCCTGTGGCAGTGGGTTACCATGGGCTACCATATGTAGCCAGCAGCCAGCGTGAGCGGCCAGCAATTGCAGTGAGCGGCCATCCAGAAGCCGGCGACTGATCTGCCTCGCCTGGGAAGAGCGCAATGATGGTGCCAACTTGGGCCAGTGAAGCAGCGTCCTCNAGAACAAAATGACAGCAACTTGTCTGTTCCCCTTCCCCCAATTCCCCAGCACTGTTCCCATCCCCCAATTCCCCAATAAAAATCTTTAAAAAAAACAACAAAAACAAACAAACAAAAAACATAGGGTGGCTAAATCGATAAGAAAACAATTCCCAGTGGGCCAGCCGAGTGGCTCAGTTGGTTAAGAGCTTGCTCAAGAGTGAGAGCTCTGAGAAACAGTGGTTCGAGTCCCGGCCCGAGCTGAGCAGCCGCTGAGCTGCCAACAGGAGGCAGGATGGCTCAGCTAAAAAAAAAAAAAAAGAAAACAAGTCCCTTACATATGCTGCCTAAAAGAGCCTCACTTCAGATAGAAAGACACACACAGACTGAGAGTAAAGGGATCTAAAAAGATATTTTCATGAAAATGGAAACAAATAAACAAACAAAAAAAGCTGGGGTAGCAATACTTACACATATACCAGACAAAATAGACTTTAAAACATAGGCTATAATAACAGACAAAGAAGGACCCAGTAATTTGACTTCTGGATATTTATTCAAAGAACCCCAAAACACTACTTCAAAGGGACATGTGCATCCATATGTTCATTGAAGCATTATTTCCAATAGCTAGGTAAGATATGAAGGCAACCTGGGTGTCCCTCAGTGGATGAATGGATAAAGAAGAGGTATCATACATATACAATGGAATGTTACTCACAGAAAAAAGAATGAAATCTTGCCATCTGCAACAATATGGATGGACCTAGAGGGTATTGTGCTAAATGGAGTAAGTCAGACAGAGAAAGACAAATGCACATGATTTCACTTGTATGAGGAACCTAAAGAATAAAATAAACAAACAAAACAGAAACAGAATCATAGTTACAGAGAACATTTTGATGGTTGTTTCATGGGAGGTTATGGGTGAAAGAGGTGAAGGGATTAAGAAGTACAAATTTGTAGTTACAAAATAGTAATGGGAATGTATGGTACAATAAGTATTATAGTCAGTAATATTGTAATAACTATGATAACTATGTATGGTGTCAGATGGATACTAAATTTATCAGGGTGATTACTTTGTAAGTTACATAAATGTATAATCACTATGTTGTACACTTGAAACTGATATAATATTGTATGTCAACTGTAATTTAAAAATTTTAAAATTATTGTAAAAAATAAACAGTAAAATGCCTATATTTCAATGACAAACTTGCTGTATCATAACACATTTATAATATACTTTCTCAGTTACCAAAAGTCAGCATGACTGTTAACAAAAGTTTCCACATTTGTAGTAATATCTTTCATTCAACAATTTTTCTTTCTTATTTTGCTTCCCTTTCACAATTTTTTTCAGCTTCCTCAGAGACTTGTTTTACAACATGAAGCTAAATATGAAAGGCACTATAGAAACACATTCAGAACACGGGTACAATGGCAGAGAATTGCTTAACTGAGAATGTCTCCAAGATGCCTTTCAGCAAAATCCAAGATGAACATCCTCCTTACTAACACTTGTCAAGATTTTCAAAATCTCTACACATGATTTCACCAATTGTATTTAGAACATAACTTGCTATTTTCCTTAAAATCATTTTGCTAAAATTTGAATTGAGTTTAGTGTGTATAAATATAATTTTCCCATAAAACATTGGATGGAAAATGTTGTACTAGAAGTTATGTATGTTCTATAAAGTTTGGCTAGTAAAAAGAACTTTCTACCAGGAAAATTTGAACCAGAGAAAAATTTTTTAGCTATACCTAAATCTAGATATTTTCTAATCCAATCTATCAATATTTATCTTCTAAATAGTGAGTTTAGTCTATTTATATTTATTGTAATGTTGATATATTTGAACTTTCTTGTACAATATAATTTACTTTTTTATATTTAACCTACTTTTTGTATTTTAAACAATTCTTACTATTTTAAAAATATTATCATTTTTTTCATAAACAGGAATTTTACTTCATTCAGTTTTTTTATCTCCTTCCAGACACCCGTCACATTTATATTACTCTAGATTTTTAATTCTGCATCACCATTAAACATTTTTTTAAAAAACAATATGCTTAGGTATTTTACTACCTTTACTTCTTCTACATTGTAAACTATTCTGGACTATTCTTTCTAGTCTATAATAATTTCACCCAAAACTATTTTTAATGTGGATTTTCGTGTGACAAAATCTTGTATATCTGAGAATATTTTTAGTATATCCTCATATTTAAATAGCAATTTGTCTGGAAATAATTCTAGAATAAGTTGTTCTTCAATAATTAAAAATACTATTTCAGACTTCTGGTTTCCTTTCAGGGAGGTAGAGAATGGGAAAGAAAAACAATCCCAAACTCCTAACAACATTTTTTAAAAAGTGGCACAAATAGCAAACTTGTGATGTTTCTTGAACTAGTTGGAGTACTGAGCTCATAGGGTGACCAACAAGCCTAAAATCTAAGCAAAGATATGTGCCAACAGGAGAGATGAGATGCAAAAACTGGCTTTTGTTGACAAGAGACATCCAGACACTAGTAAGAATATTTTAGCTAGCAAAATTAGCAAATTGATGAAGGATGAGAGGACACTAATAATAGATGATTAAGCCACTAGCGGGCACAGAAACTGGGGGAGTTGGCATACTCTTACAGGCTTTTTCCTTACAAACTCCATTGGGTGCTCACAGAAAAGATTGGGAGATTTCTGTGTCTCCCTGTGGTGCAGACCTCAAGGAGGAGAAAATAAACTGAAGGAGGGGCAAAAACTGCATTGGTACCTTTTTTCTCTATCCCCTTTCTGGTGCAAAAGCATTAAGCAGAAGGGAAAAGCAACAAACCCTGTCACCCTTGGGGCACTAGGGAAGACCATTGCAACTAAAAAAAAGGGTACAGAAGACAAAAATCCCTCTACCCCTAGGCAAGATGAATCATGCCTGGGGAGGGGAATCAGCATAGAAAAGTCTACATCCCTGAGACCCAGGGTCACAGTGACAGCCAAAGATGGAAGTGAAGCTTAGTCAGAACAAAAGAGAATGTCCCCAATCCCCATGGCTAGGTCAACAGCATAAAGTAACAATTGCAAAATATATACCTCTCTTAAGTGTATAGCACAGTGAAGACCTCAAACCAGAGAGTGGGGAACACAGTGAAAAATATTCTCTGGGAAACCAGTCCCTACCTACCTAAACTAAAGATATTGCTAGGGAAATTTGAAGTCTGTAACTCACTAAGCATAACCATGGCAGCAAGAAATCTCAAGCCAGTGTGTGCATGCATGCTGCCTTGGGTCCCCGCTCTCTGCACTGCATGTGCAGAATTGCCAGGGTGATGCCTGGCTGTGGGGCTGCTCTGCCTGATCTACTGGCTGCTGACTGAGACAGGCTGAGACTGGGAATTTTCCTGGGAGTGTTGGGTCGGGAGTTGCGAGCCAGTGCGATCTGGCAGAGGTATTCATGGTGCGTTTGTGTGGGCTGGTTGCTAGTGCAGGAGAGCACACTGCTCTGACTTGGAGGGGGCCACTGACCACACCCCATGGTGCCTTGACGGCCTGCCCCGCCCACCTTGAGCTACGTTGCCGGGGGCACACTGAGCCCCTGTTGCCTGGCCCCCACCTCTGCAGGCCACAGAGGGGTTTTGCAGCAGCTGACAGCCCGGAGCAACCTGTGGGGATTTTTGGTGGTGAGCACAGTCCCAGAACCTGTGGCAGCCAACTGCGGGCAGCTCACTGTGAGCCTGAGAGGGAGGCCAGGGCCTGATGCGCTGGGCCCTTCCCCACAACACAGGAGGTGCTGAATCACCTGGAGACTCTCTGTTGCTGAGCAAGCTGTCTGCAGATTAAAGTGGGTGGAAAGACTCCCCCCCCTTTTTTTTTTTCCTTTCTTTTTTGTTTTGTTTTCTTTCCTTTTTGTTTTCTTCTTTCTCTTCTTTCTGTTTCATCCTTTGTTTCATTTTCTTCTTTTTCTTTTATCTGTTTTCTTTTTGTTATTGTTGTTTCTTGGGTTTGTTTGTAGGTTTTGCTTTAGTTACAGTTTTTCTGTCTTGTTTTGCTGTTTTTGTGTTTGTGTTTGTGTTTTCATCTCTTTCATATATTTCTGTTTCTCCTATATGATCATTGTTTATCGTGATTTTGTAGGGGTGTATTTGGTTTTTGGTGGTGTTGGGTTGCCTTGCTTTGTTTTTGCTTTATGAAGTGGATGTGGGCCCAGCACTGGTTCAAAAGCTGAGACTGCACTGAATTTGTAGAAACCACTGACCACAGCCTTTACCCACCTGTAACACCACCTCACCCACTTACAGCTGTATTGCCAGGGGCACTCTGGGTGCCTGGTTGACTGGCCCCACCCTCACAAACTGCAGAAAAGGTTTCTTACAATAGCAGGTTGTCCACAGAGCCCTGAGGTCATTTTGGTGGTGTTTAGTGACCACAAACCTGCACCATAGCCACTGGGGAGTAGCTTTTGGAAATTTGTGAGTGTGAGGTGGAGGCTGGCAGTAGTGCCGTTAGGGTGCTATACAAGGGCATCACAGGCCAAGTATTGGCATAAGACCTGAATCTGCATTATTGTCTTAAAAACCACCAACCACGTCTCATAACTCACTTGAACTCCATCCCACCCAGTTAGTGCCACATCGCAAAGGGCACCCTCAACACCCAGTCAAATAGCCAGACACAGGCTCCTAAAGAGCCTCTTTCAATAGTTGGGTCTTATGGGAAATTGACAGGTGGCAACAGGTCTAGGGGCCCTGGACCTTTTTCTAAACTGCCTCAGGACCAATATTGGTGGCAGCCAGCCTTGGTTCACACAGAGACCATCCCCACATGACTCTAGATCCAGCACAGGCAGCAGCCAACTTCATACAGCCTTGAGGCACCTTCCAGGTACCTACGGACTGGTAACAGACAGGGCTGAAAAGGCTTTGAATGGAAGCCACGCCCAAGAGACACCAGAACCAATACACCCAGAGGCCAGTGCCAGACCAAACCAGAGTACTACCTTGTTGCACCTCCAAGTGGCACTCTCAAAGAAAATTTCCCACAGGCACAAGAGCCCACAGTGGCCAAGTCTCCCTTGAAGGAGTAAACCTCCACACAGCATCTCATACACTGTGAACAGAGCTAATTCTTCCAACTAATCAATCTGAGGGTCAATCCCACCCTCTGAAAAGCCAAGAGTAATTAAAGAGCAACTTCAACAGCAACACCTCTGGAACACATGGGACAGGAGAATATGGAGACTGTGCAATCCAAATATAAAGGACACATACTACATAAGACCACCCAGCAACAACTGAGAGGCATAGGTGATCTACCTAATAAATCAAAGCAATCACAAAGTGACAGCTAGAATGAAGAAACAAAGAAACACATCCTAAATAAAAGATCAGAAGAAACCTCTAGAAATGGAACTAAATGAAAGAGAGGTATCCAACCTATCTAGAGTTTAGAACACTAATGATAAGAATGTTTAAGGAACTCAGTGAGAAGCTCAACAAAGAGATAGCAAACATAAAGGAGGACACAGAAATCATAAAAAATAACCAGTCAGAATTAAAGAATTCAATAACTGAAATAAAGAACACACTCGTCAACTATATATATATATATATATATATATATATATATATATATATATATATATATATATATATATATATATATATATATATATAGTCATGGGACGTGGAATATATATAGTATGGGAGTGGAGTCAAGGGAATTGTAATAGATATGTATGATATTGGGGGGAAGTGGGGTGGCGGATTGGGGGATGAGGGTTGTCACCTCGAGGAGTAAAAAGTATAACTATTATACTGTGCTGTACAGCTGAAACTAATTCTAAAAATATGTGTATTTCACAATAATAATAATAATAATAAAAGATTATCTAATTAAAATCAGAAATTACATTTATAAGTATGAGACGGCCTAAAAAATATTTACAGTGCATGTTAGCTCTGACAGTGTCAAGAGTTTTATATTAGTTTGAAGTATGTCATGATACAAAAAGCAATGCATGTCAAGAAAGCAATGTTTGTGCTTTCCTGATTTTCATGTTGCCATAGAATCCAGATTCTGAGGCCACATGGCGGTAAGACACATTGGCCTGAATGTCCAGCCATTTGAATTTACCTCTTTTCTTTATGACCTGTTAATTTTGACCTTGGGCAAGTTAATTATTGTTCCTAAGACTCAATTTCTGTATTTGTAAAATATGAGCATACCTGTAGATACCTTATGGGTTTCTATAAAGATCAGTGAGATTATCCATGTAAAGTACATTAAAAAGTGCTTGACATATCGACACTGTTCTGTAAATGTTAGCTGTTGTTATTGCTGTTATTAATAGGAAGATTAAATTATAACATACCTTTAATATTGCAGTACTAAATTATAATGTTAAGGTCCTTGCATACCTACTTGTTCTCATGTTAATTAAGATAGTGACTTTTAAGCTCAGAGTTTATGAATTAATAGAAATGAAGTGAAAAAAGTTTAATCATGGGTAGTACTTGAGTCTAGAGGGTGTGTGGTATGTTAAAATATGGATAAAAGTCCACTGGGTCTAGAATATAGTGATTGATAGGCTAGTTGTGTAGTACATCCTGAGGAAGATCTCATGAGAAAGATTTATCAAATCCTTTGAGGCCATGGAAGGAATGTTGCTATTTAGCATGTGAGGTCTGGGATGCCAGCGAAGGGGTTTGAAGCTGGGTTGAATCATAATCAGGTTTGATTTTTAATAGAAACCTCTTTCGGCAATGATGATAGAGGACTGAAGGAGAGTTCATGCAGTACAAGTTTGAGAAGATAGGGGTTTAGGTTAAATGTTGACTGAAAAAATAGATAGGTTAACAGAGTTTTAGGAGTCACATTTGAAAGAATTTTATGGATTAAAAATAGATGTCAGAAAGAGAATGTTATAAGTTTGCCATTTGACTGATATTAGGGTAGAGAGGAAGAGGAGGGCAAAGTTGCATTTCAGTTAAGGTGACTTTATGGTACATCCATTGGAGAGAAACTTCAAAGAAGCAATTGAAAATATGTGTCAAAAAAGAAGAGGCCCACATTACATATATAAATGTAGAATCCCTGTTGTATAGAATTGGGGGCCATACTCATGGGTGAGACCATCTAAGAAGACAATTAAGTAAGAAAAGAGTGAACATTGAACAACAAAGCTGAGAAGGTGGTATGAAAAAAATAATGAATAAAAGCAGGAAGAGTGGGAAAATATATACATATTACAGTGACTATCTCTTAAAACCTATATTAAAAAGTGAAGAACTATCACTGACAGTGGAGGCAGTAGGGGGAGTAAAGGGCAAGTGAAAGAGCCAGGAAATAGAACTAAATTATACTAATTTTTTTCTGCTAGATTCTATGTCTTGATGGATACTGATAAATGATGTGAGAATATTCTGTGTTCAAACAGGCTTATAGATGTATACCTACTTTTATAACATTTGACACAAAATAAAATGTACTATAAAAAGAAAGACATGATTATGTGGATATACAGAGATAATTTTATGATATTATCCAACAATAGAGTGAGAAAAACTCAAACATCTTTATGATGTGCAACCATATGATTTATATATCTACTCTGATTCAGTATATTCCCATACAGGCTTATAAATTAGAAACTAAATCAATGAATTATTGTATGTCTGATTTTAATAAAAAGAAACATTAATAGACTACACTAAATAAATTAAAAATAAGATACATTTGTTAATTCTCATTTTAGAAAAAGAAAATAACATTGAACTAAGATAGGGAAATAATGTGATGGTGTGAACTAGAAGGACAATAAAAATCAAAATAAGACGTCAAATGTTAAAAAAAAAAGAAGAAGAACACACTAGAAGGAGTTACCAGCAGATTAGATGAAGCAGAGGACCGAATCAGCAATTTAAAAGACAAGTTAGTAGAAATCACACAATTGGAACAACAACAAAAAGACTAAAAAACAATGAAAATAGTTTAAGAGACCTGTGGGACAACATCAAGTGCAACAACATTGCATCATAGAAATACCAGAAGAAGAAGAGAAGGAGCAAGGGATCGAGAATATATTCAAAGAAATAATGACTGAAAACTTCCTTACCCTGGTGAAGGAAATTGACATACAAGCCCAGGAAGTACAGAGCTCCAAACAAGCTTAACCCAAAAAGTCCCACACCAAGACACATTATAGTTAAAATGGCAAAAGTTAAAGACAAAGAGAGAATCCTAAAAGCAGCAAGAGGAAGACAGGGGGTTACATACTAAGGAACTCCTATAAGACTAACAGCTCACTTTTCTACAGAAACTCTGCAGGCCAGAAGGGAGTGGCAGGAAGTATTCAAAGTGATGAAAAACAAAGGCCTACACCCAAGACTGCTCTACCCAGTAAGGCTATCACTTAAAACTGAAGGAGAGATAAAGAGTTTCTCAGAAAACAATAAGCTAAATGACTTTATTACCACCAAACCAGCATTGCAGGAAATGTTAAAATGGCTTATTTTAACAAAAGAAAAGAAAAAACTAACAAAGGAAGGCCAGAAATATGAATAACAAATTGGCAATAAATATGTACCTATCAATAATCACCTTAAAAATGAATGGGCTAAATGCCTTGATCAAAAGACATAGAGTAGCTGAGTGGATAAGAAAACAGGACCCATGCATACGCTGTTTATAAGAGACTCATCTCAGATTAAAAGACACACACAGACTGAAAGTAATGGATTGAAATAAGGTATTTCACACAAATGGAATGAGAAAAAATCAGGAGTAGCAATACTTATTTTGGACAAAATAGACTTTTAAATGAAGACTACAATAAAAGACAAAGAAGAGCACTACATAATTATAAAGGGATCAATCAAACAAGAGGACATAAACTTAGTAAACATTTATGCATTCAACATAGAAGCTCCTAAATATATAAAACACTATATGATCAACATAAAGTCAGTGATCAACCATAGCACTATTGTAGTAGGGGACTTCAACACCCCGTTTTCTCCAATGGACACATCCTCCAGACAGAAATTCAAAACGGAAAAAGTGGCCTTAAATGACACTTTAGACCAGTTGGATTTAATCGATATTTTTAGAGCATTTCACCCCGAAGCAACAGAATATACATTCTTCTGAAGTGTACATAGAACGTTTTCCAAGATAGACCACATGCTAGGCAACAAAACAAGTCTCAATAAATTTAAGAAGATTGAAATTGTATCATGCATCTTCTCTGACCACAATGCTATGAAACTAGAAATCAATTACAAGAAGAAATCTTGAAAACACACAAATACAGGGGGCCGGCCGAGTGGCGCGATGGTTAAGAACTCGCTTGGGATGCCAGAGGGCCCCGGTTCGGATCCCACATATGAGGGCCAGTGACACT
>NW_017731916.1:423804-424585 GCF_001890085.2 Hipposideros armiger | reverse complement strand
CTGCCCTCCACAGCTAAGATGCTGAACAACAGCTCAACCTGGAGCTGGGCTGCCATGAGTCGCCGGCGACGGCGTGGGCTGCAGTCCCTGTGGCAAAAAAACAAAACAAAACAAAACAAAAACACAAATACATGGAGGCTGAATAACATGTTACTAAATAGCAAGTAGGTCAATAATTAAATCAAGGAAGAAAGCAAAAGATGCCTTGAGACAAATGAAAATGAAAACAGAACCACCCCAAATCTATGGGATGCAGCACAAGCAGTCCTAAGAGGGCAATTCATAGCAATGCAGGCCTAGCTAAAGAAACAAGAAAAATCTCAAGTCAACAGGCTAACTTTACACCTAAGGGAACTGGAAAAAGATCAGCAAAACAAGCCCAAAGAGAATAAAAGGAAGGAAATAATAAAGATCAGAGTGGAAATAAATGAAATAGAGATAAAAAAAAAAACAATGCAAAAGATCAATGAAACCAAGAGTTGGTTTTTTGAAAAGATAAACAAAATCGACAAACCCTTAGCCAGACTCACCAAGAAAAAGAGAAACAGGACCCACATTAACAAAATCAGAAATGAAAGAGGAGAAGTTAAAACAGATACCACAGAAATACAGAAAAATTGTAAGAAAATACTATGAGCAACTATATGTCAACAGATTTGACAATCTGGAAGAACTGGATAAATTTCTAGAAGCTTACAATCTACCAAGTCTGAACCAAGAAGAAACAGAAACTCTGAACAGACTGATTACTACCAAAGAAATTGAGTCAGTAATCAACAAG
>NW_017731916.1:395347-421144 GCF_001890085.2 Hipposideros armiger | reverse complement strand
GCTACAGTAATCAAAACAGTATGGTACTGGCATAAAAACAGACACATAGATCAATGGAACAGAATAGAGAGCCCAGAAATAAACCCATCCATATATGGTCATTTAATCTATGACAATGGAAGCAAGAATTTACATTGGAGTAAAGATAGTCTATTTAATAAATGGTGCTGGGAAAATAGGACTGACACGTGCTAAAAAGTGAAACTGGACCACCTCTTTACGCCACATACAAGAACAAATTCAAAATGGAGTAAAGGCCTAAATGTGAGACCTGAAACCATAAAACTTCTAGAAGAAAATATAGGGAGTAAATTTGCAGACATTATCCTCAGTAATATTTTTACTGATAATATCCCCTCAGGCAAGGGAAGTAAAAGAAAAAATAAACATTTGTAACTACATCAAACTTAAAAGTTTTCATAGCAAACAAAACCATCAATAAAACAAAAAGGTAGCCTACTGAATGGAAGAAGATATTTGTCAATGATACATCTGACAAGTGGTTAATATCTTAAATTTATAAAACACTCATTCAACTCAACACCAAAAAAACACACAACCCAATTTTTAAAAATGGGCAGAGGATATGAAGAGACATTTCTCTAAAGAGGACATACAGATGGCAAACAGACACATTAAAAATAAAATGTTCAACCTCATTAATCATTAGAGAAATGCAAATAAAAACAACAATGAGATACCACCTCACTCTGGTCAGAATGGCTATCATCAATAAATCAATAAACTATAAGTGCTGAGGAGGTTGTGGAGAAAAGGGAACCCTGGTGCACTGTTGGTGGGATTGCAGATTGGTGCAGCCACTATGGAAATCAGTATGGAGGTATCTCAAAAAACTGGATATGGAGCTACCTTAGGACCCAGCAATTCCACTCTTTAGGTATCTATCTAGGGAAACCTAAGATGTTAATTTGAAAAACATATGCACCCCTATGTTTATTGCAGAACTATTTACAATAGGCAAGACTTGGAAACAACCAAAATGCCCACTGGTAGATGACTGGATTAAGAAACCGTGGTACATTCATACAATGGAGTATAAAGAAGAATGAAATCTTATGATTTGCGTTGATATGGATGGACCTAGAGAACATTATGCTAAGTGAAATAAGTCAGTCAGAGAAAGACAAATACCATATGATCTCACTTATATGTGGAATCTAAAGAACTGGGGTGTGGATGAGGGAGATGGGGAAGAGATTAGACAGCATAAATTGGTAACAACAATATTGTCACAGGATATGAAAGACACTTTGGAGAATATAATCTATAGTGCTGTAAATAGTTTGTAGGGTGTCTTGTAAGGGAGACCACTTCATGGTTGATGTAGATGCTTGACCACTGCACTATATACCCGAAGCTGAAGCTGAATAATATTGCATGTCAGCTATAATTATATATATTCATGGGATATGTAGTATAGTACAAGGAATAGAGTCAATGGATTAGGAGAAAGGGTTATAGATTGGGGGAGAGGGTTATCACTTTTTAAGGGGTGAAATGTATAACTATTACATTGTTTTGTACACCTGAAACTAATAATAATTAAAAAATAAAAAATAAATCTCAAGTGCAGCCCAACTACTAATTTAGATTGACTCAAACTCCCATATTAAAGTCCTGGCAGAAAGAAATACTTTTTTTCAAGAATAAAAATATTTACCCCAGTCTTTACTGTCCTACACAAGATGTATATCTTTCAAGAAAAAGTTACAAAGCATAGAGCAAGGTAAGAAAAACCAATACACTCCCAAGAGAAAGTATTCATAAAAACAGATCCAGATATGACACATAAGTTGGAATTATATGCCAGCGAATTTTGAATAAGTATAATTAATATGTTAAGGGTGCTAATATAAAAAGTTAATCAGATATAAGACATGGAGGGTGATATCAGCAAAGAAACTGAAACTATAAGAAAGAATAAAATTTAAAAGCTAGAAATAAAAATACAGTGAAAAAAAATGCCTTTAACTGCTTTATCAATAAATTCAACAAGCTGAAGAAAAAAATCAAGGATCTTGAAGATCTCAAGAAATTACACAAATTGAAGCATACAGAAAGAAAGAAAGAAAGAAAGAAAGAAAGAAAGAAAGAAAGAAAGAAAGAGAAAGAAAGAAAGAAAGAAAGAAAGAAAGAAAGAAAGAAAGAAAGAAAGGAAGAAAGAAAGAAAGAAAGAAAGAAAGAAAGAAAGAAAGAAACTAAACATATAGTCCAAGAGTTTGGTGACAAATCAAGTAGTCTAATTAACAGGCAATTGGAATGCTAGAGAGAGCAGAGAGAAAAGAGCAGAATAATTGTTTGAAAAAATAATTGTTAAAAATTTTCTAAGATTAATGATAGACACCAAACCAGAGACCTGAGAAACTAAGCAAACACCAAAGAGAATAAATACCAAAACAAACAAAAAGTACATTTATACATAGAATATTCAAACCCCTGAAAACATGACAAAGAGGAAATCTTGAAAGCAGCCAAAGAAAAATGACACATTATATATGGAACAAAGATAAGAATTACATAACACTTTTCTTCAAATACCATGAAAGCTAGAAAACAATGGAGTAACATTTTCTAACGTGCTAAAAGAAATAAAAATTGTCAACCAGAATTCTATACCAAGTAAAAATTATCTTTCAAAAATAAGAAAAATAAACACTTTCTCACACAAAAACTAAGAAAATTTACTGCCAGCTGACCTAAACTACAGTAAATATTAAAGAAAGTTTTTATGCAAAAAGATTATGAGACAGAAACTTGGTTCAACACAAGGAAATGAAGAGCAAATCAAATAAAGGTAAAATAGAATTGTTTCCTTATCTTCATTTAATCTAAAAGATAATTAATGTTCTAAAGCAAAAATAGTACTAATGTATGAGTGCTTTATTATGTGTAAAAGTAAAATATATAACAACAGTAACACAAAGAGTGGCAAGGAGGTATTGGTAATATATGGTTGTAAACTTCTTACACTACACATGAAGTAGTATACTTTTATTTGAGGGTAGACTGGATAATTAAAATTCTATATTGTAAACCTTTAGGTTATATTAAAGAAAAAATTAAGAAATATAAATAAATCAATAAAGAACACAAATGGAATAAATATTGCTTGATTAACCCATGAATTCAGGGAAAAAAGAATGAAAGACAAATAGAAAACTGCTAACAAGGTGGTAAAATTAAATCCAAATATATCAATAATCATATTAAATGTGAATGCCATAATGGCACAACATACCAGCTAAAAGACTGAGATTATCAGATGGATTATTATTTTTTTTAAAGCAAGACCCAACAAAATGCTATCTAAAAGAAATCCCCATTAAATTAAAAAATAATAAAAATATGAGACGTCTGCTTCAAGAAAGCTAATCCTGAAAACAAACTTTTTTTTCCTCCCAGTTATATATAAAGCAAACACTAGAAAGATAAAAGGAAGGCAAGTCAGCTAAGTACCTTAAGACCTAAAGAATAACACTGTGGTGAGTTCCCTGTGTTTTCCTTGGACTTAAAGAAACCAGCAGCTTAGAACACCAACAGATGAAGACAAAGTAAGCCCCAACAAAAGCCTGCTCTGTCTTGTCAAAGGACCAGGAAAAGGGCAGTTTAGCCAGATGGAATACTTTTAGACAGCAACTGCTCCATACCAAGCAAACATCATAGAAAAGGCTATGGCTGAGTCCATACACATGCCACCAAAAGTCAAGTTAGGAGGCTAGACTTTCATCCTCACCAAGCTGTACAAAATCACCACAGCCCTGCCCAGCTAGTGTCAGGAAGGCCAAGTGCAGGGTCAGGACTTGATCCCCACCAGCAACAGAGTTCCAGTGGAGACCATCTGGGATACCTGGACTTATACTCCAATCCATAAGTAGCAAGGACTCCCTCCCCAACCTCAGAGGAGTGGTGTCAGAGGAAACCACTTGCACCCAGCAGTAACAAGACCACATCAACTGGACTGTCACTGAGAAACCAGAACTCCCACTTCACCCCAGCAATAATGAATAGCTCATGCTTTGAATATCAGTGGAGTTTGAGCAGGGACCCTAGACTTCTCTTCCACTTGGCAGTAATAAGGCAGAAACCCTCCCTTTCCCTTTTGGAACAATGTCAGAAAAGCCAATTAAAACAGGTTTAAATAAGATCCAGAGTCTCACAACATAATATGACAATGTCCAAATTTCAATTAAAAATCATTCATCATACCAAGAACCAAGAAAATCTCCAGCTGAATTCACAATAGCCAAGACTTGGAAACAACTGAAATGCCCATCAGTAGATGACTGGATTAAGAAATTGTGGTACATTTACACAATGGAGTATTACTCTGCTATAAAGAAGAATGAAATCGTACCATTTGGGACGATAAGGATGGACCTAGAGACTATTATGTTAAGTGAAATAAGTCAGCCGGAGAAAGACAAATACCATATGATTTCACTTATATGTGGAATCTAAAAAACTGAATGAATGCACAAAGTAAACAGAAGTGGTCTCAGAGATATAGAGGAACAACTGATGGCTGCTAGTTGGGAGGAGGTGGGGATGAGGGAGAAGGGGAAGAGAGTAGAAAGCATAAATACGTAACTACAGTATTGCCACAGGGACATGAAAGACAGTTTGAGGAATATAATTAATAATGTAAATATTTTGTAGGGTGTCAGGTTGTCACATGTCTTGCTAGGGAGACCGCATCATGGATGGGGTAGAGGCTTGATCACTGCACTGTACACCTGAAGCTGGTGTTGTATAATATTGTATGTCAACTATAAGTGAATATATATATGGTCATGGGACGTGGAGTATAGTGTGGCAGTGGAGTCAAGGGAATTGTAATATATATGTATGATATTGGGGGGGAAGTGGGGCGGTGGATTGGGGGTGGGGGGTTGTCACCTTGAGGGATAAAAAGGATAACTATTGCTCTGTGTTGTACAGCTGAAACTAATTCTAAAAAATGTGTATTTCAAAATAAAAAATAATAATAATAATAATAAAAGAAAATCTCCAGCTGAGTTTTAGAAGATGATCAGTATATGGCAACACTGAGACAACAGAGGTGTTAGATTCTTCTGACAAATATTTTTAGACAGCTGTGATGAAAAATACTTCAACAAGCAATTACAAACCTAATTAAAACAGGTGAAAAAATGGAAAGCTTCAGCAACAAATAGAAGAGAAAAAGAAGAGCCAAATGAAAATTTTAGAACTGAAAAAATATATAGTCAGGTTGTGAAATTCAGCGGGCAGGCTCAACAGCAGAATGCAAAAGACAGAGAAAAAAAAAGTGAATTTGAAGGTAGAACAAAAAAAGTTACCTAATTTGAACAACAAAGATAAGACATAACTGAAGAAAAAAATTAGTAACAAAGCCTCCATGATCTGTGGAAGTATAAGAAATCTAATGTTTGTGTTATTATAATCCCAGAAGGATATGAAAAAGAAGGCATTATTGAAAAATTAATAAATTTGCACTGTAAAAGTTCTGTTAGTAGGATAAAAGACAAGTTACAGGCTGGGAGAAAATATTTGCAAACTGTATATTTGACAAAGGATTAATACCTGGAGTATATAAAGAACTCTCAAAGTTTAATAGTGATCCATGTTGTCGCATGTGGCACTATTTCATCTTTTCTTAGGGTAGAATAGTATTCCATTGCGTATATATACCACAACTTTTTGATCCAATCATCTATTGTACAGATAAATGTTTTCAGACTTTTGGGGGAGATATGGGTATTTTGGGGGAGAGAGGGATTGCTGGGTCATATGGTAATTCTTTTTTTTTTTAAGATTTTATTGGGGAATTGGGGGAGGGGAACAGCGCTGGGGAATCAGGGAAAGGGGAACAGACAAGTAGCTGTCCTTTTGTTCTTCAGTCTAGTTGTAGAGGATGTTGCTTCACTGGCCCATGTTGGTATTATCATTGCGCTCTTCCCGGGTGAGGCAGATCAGTCGCCGGCCTCTGGACAGCCACTCACAGCAGCTCTTGGCAGCTCACATTGGCTGCTGGCCACTCACACTGGCTGCCAGTCACACACGGTAGCTTATGGCAGCCCACTGCAGCAGGGGCTGCAGCCTATGCCGTCGCTGGCAACTCTCAGCAGCCCAGCTCCAGGTCGAGCTGTTGTTCACCATTTTAGCTGTAGAGGGCAGTGTCACTGGCCCTCATGTGGGATCCGAACCAGGGTCCTGCTGCTCAGAGCTGGAGTCCCAAGCCAGCTCTTAACCAACGCACCACTTGGCCGGCCCCTGGTAATTCTATTTTTATTTTTTTAAGGAATCTCCACACTGCCTTCCATAGAGGCCGCACAAATCTGCATTCCCACCAACAGGTGTGAGGGTTCCTTTTTCTCCATAGCCTCTCCAACACTTGTCATTATTTGTCTTGTTGATGATAGCCATTCTAACTGGTGTGTGGTGATATCTCATTGTGGTTTTTATTTGCATTTCTCTGATGATTAGTGATGTTGAGCATTTATTCATATGTCTATTGGCAATTTGTGTGACGGAAGATAATTGACTCTGGGTGGTGAACACACAAGGTGATATACAGATGATGTATTACAGAATTGTACACCTGAAATCTATGTAGCTTTGTTAACAATTACTACCCCAATAAACTTTCATTTAAAAAAATTCAACAGTGAAAAACAAACAATCCAAGTAACTAAGAAAAAAAGAAGAGACATTTCACTGAAGAAAATATAGAAAATAAGCACATATAAAGATGTTCAGCATCATTAACCATCAAGGAATACAAATTAAAACCACAATCAGTTATTATTACACACCCTCATAATGGCTAAAATAAAGAAGAGTGACAATACCAAATTCTGATGAGGATATAGAGAAACTGAATCACTCATGTATAGTCATTGCTGATGGGAAGGTAAAATAATGCAGGCACTCTGGAAATGTAAGTTCTTCGAGAAACTGAACATGCAACTATCATATGACCCAGCATTTGTTCCCCTGAGCATTTATCCCAGTGAAACATTTACACAAATACCTATACGTGAATATTTTTTCATAGTAGTCCCATACTGGAAACAACTCAGATGTCCTTCAAGAGGTAAATGGTTAAGCAACTGTGGTACATACATATCAGGCAACACCACTCAGAAACCAAAAGAAACAAATTATTAATACAAAACAACTTGTATGGATCCACAGAGCATTAAGCTGAGTGGAAATAAAAGTCAATCTCAAAAGATCATATTGTATGATGACATTTATATAACATTTTTCAAATGATAAAAATCACAGGTTAGAGATCACCAGGTGTTGAAGAGGAGGTAGGCACAGGAGGGAAGTGATTGTGGCTAGAAAAGTGTAACATGAGAAAGTTTTGTGGCGATGCAATTGTTTTATATCTTGACTTTATCAATATCAGTATCCTTCTTGTGATATTGTACTACAGGATTTTTTGGTAAGATGCTATCATTGGAAGAAACTTGGGAAAGAGTACAAGGGACCTCTCTGTACTATTTTGTACAAACTGCATGTAAATCTACAATTATCTCAAAATAAAAAGTTTAATTAAAAGAAAATAATGGACAAGGAACAATGAAGGGTAAAGATGATATACCATGTGAGTTGGTGGTCCCCAAAACCACCACTATGTCTCAATATTTATTAGAAGGACTCATGGACTCAGAATATAGCTAAGGTTTATTACAGGAAGTAGTAAGGATACACAGCCAGATCACAAAGGAAAAAGACACGTGGAGTCTGGAGGATTTCACCTACAGATTTCCTTATTCTCTCTCCCTCCCATGAGTACACTCTTCCCCCAGCAATGAAAATGCAGCAACATATGTGCAATGTTTCAGCCCAGGAAAGCTCATAGAGATGCAGCATTCAAGGTTTTTATTGAAGCTGGTCATGTAGTCACCCTCTGCCTACATGTACCAAGATTCCAGACTTCCAGGAAAGCAGGTGTGCAGCATAAACCACATTGTTTGTACAAGCAATCTAGGAACAGTAAGCCTCCCTTATTAGTGAAGCAATGATGGAAATACCTCCAAAATCCAAATTCCCGAATTCCAGCCAAGAGCCAACCTTATCTATAGGCCTTTGTAGGGAAAGCAGTCCCGGTCCTGCTATGTTAACTCTTTACTGCACTCCATGCAAACACTAACCAAAGGAAAGCTAGAGTGTCTATTTTAATATCAGAAAAGCCTAGACTAACAAGAAATATTATCAGAGATAAATAGGGACATGATTTAATAATGAAGGGTTCCATCCTCAAATAGGAAATAATAATTCTATCTGTAAGTGCAACCAACAACAGAGCTTCAAAATATATGAAATAAAAGCTTATATAATTGAAACAGAAATTACCAAATCTGCAATTATAGTTGGCATCTTCAACACTAAGTAATTAACAGGACAAGTAGGCAGAAAACCATTAAAGATGAAAATCCTAAATAACACTATAAATCAACATTGACCAAACTGATACATGATACACATTCTTTTAAATTTACATGGGACATTCACCAAAATGTACTGTATTCTTGGACATTAAACAATGCTTAACAAAAGTGAAATAATAGAAATTATACAAAGTAGAGTTTCAGACCATAAAGGAATTAAATTAGAAATCAATGACAGAAAGATATTCGGAAGGTATCTAAATATTTAGAAATTAAAAAACAACTTCTAGGGCCGGCCGAGTGGCTCAGTTGGTTAAGAGCTCGCTCAAGAGTTTGAGCTCTGAGCAACAGCGGTTCGAGTCCAGCCCGAGCTGACCTGCCAACAGGTAGCAGGATGGCTCAGCTAAAAAAAAAAAAAAGAAAAAAAAACAACTTCTAATAACCTATCAAAGAAAAAGTCTCAGGAAAAATTTTAAAATATTTTCAACTGAATGAAAATGAAAATAATTTATAAGATGCAGCTAAAGAAGTACTTAGATGAAAAGGTATAGCATTAAATGCTCATATTAGAAAAAATAGCAACTTCCAGTTAAGATGGTAGAGTAAGTAAACCTGGTGCTCACCTCCTCCCACAACCACACTAAAATTACAACTAAATTATAGAACATCTACCCTTGAGAATCACCTGAAGACTATAAGTAAATTTATACAGAAGAAGCCTACTGTCAAGGCTGGTAGGCGGGGTGGAGATGCGATACAGGCTGGCCCACACGTACATGTGACAGTTAAGAATTGAAATAAATATCTTCTCTGTGGAGGAGCACCCTGAAGAGTAAGGGTGCTCAGCCCCACATCCAGCTCCCCAGCCCACAGCACTAGTGCTGGGAAGAGGAGACCCCACAACAGCTGCCTATGAAAATCAGTAGGAGCTAAATCTGGGTGAGATGGTAAGCTGCTGTAGACTTAACTGTCCTCCTAAAGGGACTACATGCAGGTTCACTCACTCTCAAACATTCCCCCTAAGCTCCAGAGAATGGACAGTAGCTCAAAAAGCTCCAAGGATATATAAGGAGGAATTGAATTGTGTGCCTTCAGGGTGAGGGCTGAGGGCCAGGGCTGCAAGAACAGGTCTCTCCCGAACTAAACCTGGCAGTTTTTCTTAACTGCAAATATTTTCTCATAGTTTTCATTTAAGTTCCTGTTTTCACTCTAGAGCAAGTTTCTCAACCTGAGCACCACTGATATTTTTGGGCCATATATTTTGCTGTTGTGTGGGCTGCCCTGTGTATTGTAGTAAAGCATATTTACTGCATGCTAGTTGCACCTCCTCCACAACTAAGACAACCAAAATATCCAGATATTGTCAGAGAATCCTGGGGGTCATCTTTGGTTGAGAAGCACTGTTCCTAAGTTCTTCTGGGGTTAGTTTTGAGGACATGAGCCTGCACTCATGCTAGCTTGGTGTCTTGGTAGGAACCACCAAAGAGCACTCTCTGCTATGTAACTGCACCTGATAGGTGTTCAGTAAGCATTGCTTTTCTTCCTCTTTTCCCCCTCCCCCCAAAGCAACAAGGTAAAAATATAAAATAAAATCAGGACTTCAATGAGACCCACAATGATGTGGGAGACAACTGAAGGGAGAAAGTACAGGAAATGTAATATAAATCATAGCCTCTGAGGACACATGGTCCTGTCAGTGCCTTGAAAGCAGGGAGCTTCTCTGCCTACTAATGGAGCAGAGTCCACTAGTCACTACCAGACTTCCCTGTCTCCCAAGACCTGATGTGGTCACAAGAGCCAAGAAATCAGTGCTGGACAGCTCATGGCATCAGCTGATGGGCTGTCTCATCTGACCATGCTCAGGCTTCAGCTCCCCTGCATTTAATTGGTATTAAAGATTAAAAAGCAAATTACCAAAGCAATCACACAGAATCCACTTGTCTATATCTCACTCTGGCTCCCAAGCAGTTTGATATTTACTGTCAGCTGGCATTTAATTACTCAGCCAGATTTGTAGGCCATAATTGACAGAATGCTGAAGACTAATTCTTTAAAAGGATGCTTTCCCCATACAAGAACACTTGGACTCGGAGGTGACACCGTCTCCCTGTTCCAAGGATCAGGGAGACAGACATCAGAACAGATTGGTTCCTTCTCCCTCACTCCTCCCTACTGTTCCCTATTTGATTTTAGTCCTCATGCCTGCTGGAGTGGGGGTGGGGGGAGCAAATGAGACATTAAGACATGAAACATTTCCCCTTTCTAGTCACCAAATTCAGCCTAGTTCGAATTCTACAGAAAATGTCTGTAGCCTAGAGAGGGACCTGCCCTCAAGGCAGAACTATTCAGCCAGTAGAACCACATTTTGCCAATGACAAAGGAAGAAACTCCAGTTAGAGGCAGTCTGAGGAACATCAGGGTACCACTGTTTAATTACATGTCTCTGAAATGTCACTGTACATTGTAAAATTTTCCACCTCACCCTTGCTACCCACATCTCATGTCATTGCACATCGTTTTAACTTTCTAATCCTGCATGAACTACATCACGTACCATTTAATAATTTAGACATTTCAAAGTTGATTGTGCTTAGCAGCAAAAAATACAGAAAAGAGAGCAATACAGTTCTATGGAAATATGGAAAAGGTAGTAATAGATCAGTTATTTCTCTCTCTAATCTCTCACGGTCACTGTCCAATACAGCTCAGTGCTTAATGCAAAGAGAGGAGTTGGTAGCACACTTGTCTCAGCTTTTGTTTTGTTTTATTTTATTTGGAATAAATAATACCAAGACTCTTAAAAAGGGCCACTTTTCAAAAAGGAGAAATAAAATGTCACTGAGTATTCCTAAGGTCAACTAGTGATTCATCAAGGTCAAGCACCAATCTGAGCAAATATGCTTTTGTTTTCTGGGATTTTTCCCCCCCTTAAACATTTGAACTCAAGAAAAAAGAAAAAAAAAACTTTTTAAAAGGTGGAAGAGAAAAGGCTGACAGAAAAGCCTGACTTTGGAAGAACTGTTCAATTGTGAAACTTGTGCTCTCCGCCATAAGTTTGTCCTGATCTCAGCCACTACTCTGTACTCAAATCTTTAAGTCTTTTCTTTTCAACATTAGGAAACTGCAGGTTCTGTTGCAGTCATATTTGAATCTGTACAAGGCAAAACTCTCCAGGCCTCGGTGAAATAGCAAGGTTAGGTATTTTATAAACTAGATTTGCATGCAAATCCACCTGGCTTTCTGTGGAAGCCCCAACTGGGACTATTTTGGATGTCCCCATTAAAGCCACAAGGAGAGCGAGATGCAGTCTGGGCTGGGGCTGGCAGGGCAGCTGTCAGTGAGCCTGAGCCTGAGCGCGCGCAGCAGATGCTCCGTGGAGGCACCAGTCGGTGGATTGGGTGCCAATCCAGTAACTGGCTGCACACTCGCCCAGCCGGTTCCCCTGCCTTGATTTCTCTCACGTACCTCTTCCCAAAGTGCTCTTCCCCAGAAACTGCCAGGGATGTGTCCTCCGTGAAGACCTTGAAGTCCTCATGGGAGTTTACATCTAACTGGATGAATGCCTATTTTAAGAAATTAATAAAACAGCAAGTATCATCTATTCTTTCAAAATCTCTTTGTGTTACTCCACCACGTCTGCTCATACAGAGGCGATGGCGAGTACCCCACTCCTTTTCCATCCCATGTGTCACACTTAGGCCTCCTAGCTTCTGGTGGGAAGCTCTCACTCCCTTTTCCTACTCACACATAGTTTGCAGATCGTTTTTCATTCTTGATCCCAACATTACCAGACTGGCATGATGAAGGCCCCCAACATATCCCAACAAAGAATATGCACTTTAAAATAAAATAACAAAAATAAAATACAACATTATTAACAAACATTTATCCAAATATAAAGCAACAAAAATCATCCTCATTCAGAAGGCAGAGAAATAGCTACCTAAGTACAATTCTGTTTTTTTTCTTTTTCAAGGATTCATTCTCTTACACTGAACTCTGTAATCTATGTGAAATTAGTGAATGTGGAAGGGGAGTCTCTCTTAATGGGGGTAGAGCCTCATTTCCCTATTCCTTCATGCTTGCATGTGGAGGGCTCTCCTCCTCTGGCTCTTTTACCCAAATCCCCACTGAGGGTGGGTGATTTATCCAGTTGGTGCACGTGGGAGAAGGCTCAGCCCTTCCCTTGCCCTCTGTGAATCTGCTCTCCCAGTGTGAGCTTTCATTCTGGTCTGTTCCTCCACCCTGCAGCCCCACAAGCACGGGCTCCCATGGGAAGACCTGAAGTGTTTAGTGCTGCCAGGGGCTTACCTGGGCAAACCTACCCAGCCCAGGTGCAAAGTGGTAGCAAGCCCTGTTTTCTAACAGATCTAGACATCTCCACCCAGTTATTACCAGTAACCAGTGTAATATATGGAGTATATTGATCTCCATCTCTGACTCTATGTCCATGTCTCAACTCGTTTTGAGTGTGGGCTGTGTGGAAGAGGTTATTTATCAAATCCTTAAAAATCCAAAAAATTTAAATGGAGTTTTAAAAATAGCCTGGCAGTTTTTCTAACTAAATACTAGTTCTCTTCCTCAATAATCCATGAGTCTTGCTTCATTTTATATTCAATCTTTGAATATTTATATACTTAAGTCTAGGTGATTTAGTCTATTCTATATTCTATTTATGATATTGATTTATTCTATTCTATACTATATAATATGATCATATTTATGACATCTTATTTATGATACTGATCCACAAATCAGTATCATATGGATTTATAATATGTTTTTTTATTTGTATTTTGAAAGCTGCAAAGATATTATTCATTTGAATTGTCATAGAGAAACTCTTAGGAAAGTAATTCCCAAGTGTGTTCATCAGAAGCATCTGGGGATCTTATAAAAAATAATGATACTCAGGTTGTACTGTATACCACCAATGAAATCAGAATGTCTGGGGGTGGAAACCAGGCATTCATATTTATTTTAATGTCCACAAGATTTCAATATGCAGCAAAGTCTAGGAACTGCTGCCTTAGGAGGAGACATTGATGCAGAGCCAGAAAACCAGGAACCAAGGGTTGTAATGCCAATTCCTTCACGGACTGCCCCCCCTTTCCCCAGTCCTCATTTGCAGGACATGAGTACATTAATACTTGATAACTGCTTCTCACACTGGAAACATTTTCCATTAATAAAAGAATGTCTTTTCAATAGTTTGCACCACCCAAAAGAAATATAGCAAATTATCATTAGTTATAAACTTTGTTAGACAGCACAGAGTATTTGACACAGAACTGGTCCCTGTTTTTTCAGGGGATTATATGCTAGAACAGACAGTAGAAATGTAAACCAATCATAAACGGACTTCATCACAAAAGTATGATGCTTAAACCCATAAATTAAGAATAAAGCACTAAGTAATTACAGTATGCATTCATTTTACCAATTCAAAGAATTTTGAAAAGTTGGAAAAATTTTCTTTTTGGTTTATAACATTTGCAGAGTCTTCAACTTGGTCCAGACTACAGGGAAAAAAGCCTAGAATTTCTGTCGCATATTTTCCTAAGGCACCATCCTCTCCACCCCCAGCCCCAAATGTGCATCTACAGTTTTAGCTTTCTGTGCCTATCATTGCATCCGTGTGGGCCAGAGCCACCATAGCTTTCTCAGCCCACTGATGCTGCAATATGTCTGCAGTGGCAGAAGTGTGCCACAATACCCTAACACCCTCTGGGAGCCCTAGAAGCTCCCCCATCCTCCAGGACTTCTGTGCCCAAAGAAGGATCCCCAACCTGGCATCTTTCTCTGAATCTTGCCCAGACTGGTCTCCATGCTGGCTGCAACTCACAGTCACCAAAAACATGCCCCCATGCCTCTACCTCTGCCCTTCACATTACCCCAGACCCAATGTCCAGCTTTGGACTTGAACCTCCTCCCTTAAGCTCCCACAACCCTCAAATTCAGCCCCTGTTCCCTAGGCTCAGTTTTCTCCTCTACTCCTTGAATGCCATTGAACAGAGCTACAGCTGAGACAACCCCTAACAGGGAACTGTAAGTTAGCCCATGACTTTGCCTACGGGCTCCTTCTCCTTTGGAGCGCCTGCCACCCACTTATGGCTTTTCCTTTTGCGCCTTGAACTGTCAGATGAGACTGCTGTCAGTTCCTCTGGATCCTATTTTCTTTCCAGCCAGTCCCTGCCTAAGTATAGGAGCACCCAGAGTTTGGTCTGCATCTCTCTCCTTGTTCGCAGCCTGTCCCTCAGCTAGCTGCTCTGCACTTACAGTTTTTATAGTCACCCAAAAACAAAGCTTTCAGTTCCGCAGCATTCTCCCGAGCTTCAGGCCTATATCTTTGCCAGAGATCCTCCCATGAACAGTCTAAGATCCTTAATTCCAAAGATTCCAAAGCCAAATGCTTTCACTTCCCCTGTTCTTCTAGCCTCTTTTAATGACTCTACTGAGATAGCTCCTTCAACCATGGCCAGAGCACAGTATTATAGTAATAATAACAACAACAAGTGGCAGTCCCATTTATTGGTCAGGCACCACACTGAGCGCTTTACATGGATCATCTCATTTAGCTCCTAGAGACACCCTGCCAGGCAGGCAGTGCCATCTTCATTTTTACAGCTGCTCAGCTGAAGCTTAGACAAGCTAAGTACCTTGCTCCAGATTACATATAGAAGAATATGTAGACTCTAATTCCATGTGCTGGGTGCCTTATCTCTGCCGGATGCCGAATTCTCCATTACTCTCCTGGTACCACATGAGTACAGTGTGTGAACACTGCAGACAATTCCCTAACGCCCATCCCACCCTACATGATTGAAGCCAGTTATGGCAAGTCTCTCCCTTTGCAGTCTTTAGATCAGGAATACACTGTTGTCGTGGGTTGAATGGTGTTCCTCTAAAAAAGATACTTTGAAATCCTAATTCCCATTACCTCAGAAGGTGACCTTATATAGAGATAGGGTTTTTACAGAGTTAATCAAATTAGAATGATGTCATTAGCGTGGACCCTAATCCAACATGACTGGTGTCCTTATTAAAAGGGAAATTTGGGGCACAGAGGCACAAGCACAGGGAAAATGCCATGTGAAGAATGGAGTTACGCTGCCATAAGAGAAGGAACGGACAGAGGCAAGGAGAGAAGTCTGGGACAGATCCTTCCCTAGCATGGCCCTGTTGATACCTTGATTTTGGACTTCTGGTCTCCAGAAGTGTGAGACAATAAATTTCTGTTGTTCGAAGACTCCCAGTTTGTGTTACTTTGCTACAGTAGTTCTAGAACACTAATACAGCTGTCCTCAGTCAGGTTGGGATGATTACACAAAACAAGAGAGCTGCTCAGGATTTCTGAGAAGTCACTTCCCTTCTGCTGATTGTGAAAAAGGGAGCCTTTTCCACCAGTTGATACTGGTAAATATCATGCAAACATGAGGGAGGCAACACATGGATAGAGAAGACCCAAGAGGAAGGCTGAGCAGTGGGCCACGGATCCTAACTTCCGGCACCTGAGCCTCCCTCCCCATCTTGGAGCTTCTTGTCTCCATCTTGGACTCTTGCTATTCAGTTTGAGCTGTGCTCACAGCAGCAAGCATAATATCTCCATGTTCAGAGGATTTAGAGAGATGAAGTATCCTGCCAAAGGACGCACAATTAACATGTGACAGAGGAGAAATTTAAAACCAATCCCATCCAACCCCAAATTCAATGTTCTTACCTACCATGCAGTATTGACTTACACTTAATAAAAGTGATATTTCAGCATCCCAGGCTGCTCAAAGCAGTAGACCTTTGTTATTCCTACCTCCTCACCCTTTCTTTATATTTTAGTCCACTCTTAGCTTTGTTCCCATAACTTGCTTTCTAATCCAAATATGCTATTCTCCTTTTAAACCTTGATACTTTCCTTGAGACATAATACCTTCTGGCCCTATTCCCCTCAGGCCACTCTAAATCACCATCACATCTGAGCAGCCTCAATCCTTCCATTCCCCTCCCAGTGGGGTCTCAGCCCAGGCTAAGCCACTTCTTTCATTTCTACCAGGCTTGATCTCTATCAGGTCTACCCCAGGACAGGCAGAATTAGAAACTTCCTCTGCATCCCTATTGCATTATGTTTATTCTTGTGTTTGCTCCCACACTAGACTGTCATCACCTTGAGGGCAGGGAGCCACGCTGTCTTTGAATCATTTAATTCTGACTTGGTTTTCATGGATCTTGAAAGTCAAGGGGATATCACATCTTCTTGCCATATCATACATTTCCTTCATTCAGCCACTGTTTGGACCCCTACTCTGTGTGGGGCCTTGTGTTAGGATGACAAAGGCTCCTGCTCACACTGAGCTGTGTAGAAAAGGACACACACACACACACACACACACACACACACAAGGAGAAGGAGGAGAAGGAGAAGAAGAAGGAGAAGAAGAGGGAGAAGAAAAAGAAGAAAGTGTGTGTGTGTGTGTATGAGAGAGAGAGAGAGGAAGGAAGGAAGGAAGGAAGGAAGGAAGGAAGAAAGAAAGGAAGGAAGGAAGGAAGGAAGGAAGGAAGGAAGGATGGAAGGGGAAAAGAGAGCTGTGAATACCAGGTTTATTTAAAGAAAGAGAAATGGTTCCATGTTTTTGGTACATGGAGTTGTGAAAGATGAAACTGGAGACATGAGTAAAGCATTAGGCCCTGGATGCCTTATAAGCCATGTTAATTGCTAAGGACTGATGGCCTAGTAGTAACATATATTAAACACTTTCAGGTATTAAATATCACTCTTTTGCACTAAAATACATATGTATAGAGCTTAGTTTCACCACCTGAAGGGGAATTAGCTCTCAAAAGATCTTGGGTGGCAGTTAAACAAGTTAAGGGGCAGACGCTGACCCTAAGTTAAGATGCTATCTCCTTCCCCACCCCAATCCTTTCTCTGCAAGTCATCTGGTACTGCTGATCTAAGAGAAAGATAGAAAATCTACTTCTGCAAAAGCTGTTTTCTGTAAGTTTTGCTGGGCCTGGCCCAGCCCTGCTAAGCTGCAGGGCACTGGGCTACAAGAACCATGTTGGAAGTGACTTCTTTGATGCTTTCAAAGGTCGGAGCATATCTCTCCCCCTTTGGAGTGTCATTCCGCTGTAGGTAGAGAATGTTTCAGCTGCTAGGAGAGCCAATTAGAGCCAATTAGAGCCCAACTAACCTCCCATGACACTGAAACTCCTTGTAGAACTTGCCAGCTTCTTGCAAGAAAAAAAAAATGTCATCTAGGCTTAACTCCAGTGTGGAATGTGTCCCCATTGCAGAAACCACTGGTGGCTCAGTCATGGTCCACTCAGCTGCACATTACAATTACCTGGGCATTACAATGATGCTTGACAACTAGACCCCATGCCCAGAGAGTCCAGTTCAGCTTGTCTGAGTTGGGGGTCCAGGCATTAGTATTTTTAAAAAGTATTCCCAGGTTTGGAAAAGAGTGACATATCTGAATTCACCCCAAGAGACAACTGAGCTGCTCTGAACCCAAACTCTGCCTCTTCTTTCCCGTTGTGGACACATTTTCCCGGGCTAGTTGGTACCTTCTTTCATTAACATCAGGTTCTCATTACATATTTTTTATTATTCAATCTAATTATCATGAAATCTTTTGGATATGCTCCTAATACATTTCATTTTCATTTGATTTTATTATTTCTTTTTTTTATTGTGAAATAAACATTTTTTAAATTAGTTTCAGCTGTACAACACAGGGCGATAGTTATACTTTTTACCCCTCAAAATGACAACCTCCCTCCCCCAATCCACTGCCCTACTCCCCCCCAAATCAAACAGATCTATTAAAATTCCCTTGACTCCACTCCCACACTATACTCCACATCCCATGACTATATATATATTCACTTATAGTTGACATACAATATTATACAACATCAACGGCAATCTTGAGAAATAAGAACAAAGTGGGAGGTATCACGCTACCCGACATCAAATCATACTACAAGGCTACAGTAATCAAAACAGTATGGTACTGGCATAAAAACAGACACATAGACCAATGGAACAGAATAGAGAGTCCAGAAATAAACCTATCCATATACGGTCATTTAATCTATGACAGTGGAACCAAGAATTTACATTGGAGTGAAGATAGTTTATTTAATAAATGGTCCTGGGAAGATTTTATTATTTCTTAACCAAATATATCTCGGATATTTTGAACTATGCAAGTGGACAAAGTAAAAGTTTTTCGAAAACTTTTTACAAGATAGTAAAACTATTTTATCCAGTTAATGGGAAACTGAGTCCATAAAATGTATAAATAAATTGGCATCTTTTATAATTATAGGCACATGCTTGCTATGAGTATGCTTATTTTCTTATATTTATCTATAAACATATAACCTTATCTCCCATACATATGCAAACACAAATACACTTAACACACACATACACATCTCCAATACCACAGAAATCTTGTACAAAGCAGCTATCCAATAGGAAATAATTCTTGAAGGAAGAAATGAGTGAATAAGCACATGGAAGGATGCACAGAAGCTAAAACTAAACGATAAAAAAGTTTTATTCATATAATAGATACATGGATATATAGCCTATATATAAATACCACTTTATTTCCCATTGGCATATGATAAGAGTACATTTGTCATAAATTTCAAATTCTTTATTCAATCAGTATATATAAATAACTACTGTATACATATAGCAGGAGATGAGTTTTAATTTTTTAAATGTTAGTATACCACATTGATGCTTTTAATAATGATTAAATAAACAAAACTTTATTATTTTCTTATTATTGAGTGTTTTCAAGATGAATCATAAAATGTAAAGGGGATTCCTTAGACTACATGATGAGAAATAAAAAAAATGCAACTTTCAGAAAAATTGAGTTCCAGATCATGAGAATAATGCCAGATGGCATCAGAGACAATTGAATTCAATAATTTTAAAAGATTTTGCATTGGTTTGCAAAGGCAGAATGCTTTCACTACACAAAACCTTAAGTAGAAAGCCACTATACATAACCAGCGCTAAGCTGCCCTGTTTGAAGTAAGGGGACAGGGCCTCTGAGCCCATAGCACCAGCTTCCCTCCACTCTGGAGAAGCACAGTTTGGAAACCATCTATCTCACCTGGTGACTCTTGGTCCTGTCCACACATTAGAATTACCTGAGGAGGTGAGGGGTGCTTTTTAAAAATATTAACTCTGGAGCACACCCCAGAGATTCTGATACAGTTGGTCTCAGTGGAGTCCCAGCTCCACTGGTGATTCTAATATACAGCCTGGGCTGGGGACCACTGATCCAGTACAGCTCCCCTAACATGTGAGCAAAACTAAAGCCCAGTGAGATATGATGCACGGCACAGACAACACAGCTAGTCACGGCATTGCTATGACGAGAACCCCTTGCTCTTGAATTCTTGTCCAATGGTAGTACTATACCTCCAGAAGACCCTCAGAAAATGCTTTCTCTCTAGGGAGTTGAGGGCTGACCTCCAGAAGAGTCTGTTACTACCACAGCAAGGGAGGAGAGGAATTTAACATGAACTCTCAGTCATAGATCTCCAACTTCTCTCACAGGATATGTGACTATAGTCATGAGCAGCAGCAATTGATCATTTCAAGCTCTGATTAGAAAAGAAGGTTGAAGGAAGAATGTGCAGTAAGCACAGCTTTAAGGGTATTGTCTTAAGGGGACAAGTAACTTAATAAGAGCTAAGATGGGTTGTTTTACACATCTTCTCTCATTTAGTCTTTACAATAAACCAATGAGGTTGATAATCATTTGGATAAGGAAACAAAGTCTTAGCTCTTAAAAAAATGTAGTAATTTGCCCAAAGTCATAGAGCTTTAATTGGCTGAGCAGAGAGTTAAACATGGGTCTGCCTGATTTGAGTACCTGCATTTTTAACCACTCGAGTATAAAATGGAAAACAAAACTACTCAAGTCCCTCAATTTTAAGGGCCCTCAACTTGAACCCAAGGCCTAAGAGGATATGTTTACTTCCATGAAATCTGGAGTCTCAAGCCAAGTTGCACACAGTTTCACATCCAGAAAGCCCATCTTTTCGCTAGAAAAATCCTTCAAGCCTCCTTAAACAAAGCATTGTTATAAATAAAAAGAATTTTAAAAAGCATTGCTAAAAAAAATTAGCTTTCTTTGTTTTGTATATTTATTTCTTTATTATTTGTTCTAGTTATCTAGAAATCTATCTTTTAACCCTAATTGTCTCCCTGTGGTAATGATTAAGGCATGATTCTGAGATTTGCATTGCAAACACCATGAGGCCTTCCACGGAAGCAGATGAATTCTGAACTTGACGTGTAACAGCATTTATTGCTTCGTTTTTATGTCTTCCCAGCTTCATTTTGGGTCAAATTTTTAATATTTCTTTCAAGTTCCGAAAGGAAGGGAGCAGGTGGAATTCAAGATCATGATTTTAGGCCTATACTGACTACTCAGTAGATCAAAATTGAACTCTTTATTGCTAAAATGATATCTTTGAATAAAAAAGCCTATGGATCAGTGCCTTATGTACGTTTTACTAATGAATATTTATAGGACCACCCACAGGGTGTACAATTTCATACAAGCTACTCTATTTAGATAAGTTATTTGAGGAAACCAGAAAGGGCCTTAGAAAAAGGCACAATGTAAGTGGGATTCATTTTCATCCCTCCTAAGGGGAAGTGATGTCGGCACTTTTTCAGTTTTGTTGTCTTAAAAGTTTTATTTATTTTAGAAATAGTTACAACCTACCCAGGTAAATATATCACCATAAATTCCATTTAACTTTTTCCCTCACTGGAATAGCCTCATAAAAGACAACAAAAGCCTGCAGAAGAGTCAGTGAGGGAATAAGATTGTCAATACCGTGCGCGTATTTGAAAATAAAATGGCACAATCAGGTGCAAAGAAGAGTCTACATTAAAGTCAATAAAAATCATTCTAGAAGAAAGCAAACTGCATTTTGGTGTCTAAGTAATCTTATCTTTGAATAATAATAAAACTTTTCACTTTATAATGCTCTTCCTTTTAGAGTTTGCCAACCAAGAGCTGGAATGCTAGAGTACGCAGAAGCTAAGGGTCTGTCCAAAGTTCTCCAGTTCACCTCCATGGGTAAAAAGGTGGCCTCCGCTATGCAACAGGGTCCCTGCCATTGCCTTTCCTTAACTTGCCAATCAGTAATGCACACCAGCAAGTATTGTTTTAATTGTAAAATGAAGTATAATTCAGAGGAAGTGGAAATGTTGTAAAACATAGTTTACATTAGGTAGTATTTTATTGCAAATAATAAAATTCATTTAAATGGTGGCTATGTCATATGAATAGGTGGCTTAAATACCCAAATGAAAAATAATAAATATGACCTCTTTTTATTGAACTGATATATTTTCATGACTCTAAAAAGCCGTTGATTACAAGACATGCCATCAACTTAATAACTTTCCAGGGTAAAAATAAAAATACTACCATATTAAATTTATATATCAATTATAAGAAACGTTGAATTTACACATATTAAAACATAAGGGAAGGGCCAGCTGAGTGGCTCAGTTGGTTAAGAGCTCATTCAAAAATGTGCGCTCTGGGCAACAGGGTTGCCAGTTCAATTCCCAGCCCGAGCCAAACTGCCAACAGGTGGCAGAATGGCTCAGCTAATAATAATAATAATAAAAGAAATATAAGGGAAATGTGTCATAGAAGAAAGAAAACAAAGTAAATTTAAATTATTTATTTATTGTTTTATATCAGTTTCAGGTATACAGAACAATATAGTGATTAGATATTTACATAATTCACAAAGTGATAACCCCAAGTCTACTACCCACCCAACACTATACTTAGTTATTAAAACATTATTGACTATATTCTCCATGTTACACTACACATCCCCATGACTACTTTTTAAAATTATAGTTGACATTCAACATAATTTTATATTAGTCTCAGGTGTATAGCATAGTGGTTAGACATTTGTATAATTTATGTAGTGATTCCCCCAATAAGTCTAGTACCCATCTGACTCTATATACATAGTTTTTACATTGCTATTGACTATATTCCCCATATGTACTTTACATCCCTGTGACTCTCCTGTACCTACCAATTTGTACTTCTTAACATCTTCACCTTTCTCACCCAGCCCCCCCAGTCCTCTTCCCGTCTAGTAACCATCAGTTTGTTCTCTGTATCTATGGGACTGTTTCTGGTTTTTTCGTTCATTTCTTTTGTTCTTTAGATTCCATACAAGTGATATCATATGGTATTTGTCTTTCTCAGTCTGACTGATTTCACTAATACCCTCTAGGTTTATTTGTGTTACCACAAATGGTAATATTTCATTTTTTATA
Source organism: Hipposideros armiger (assembly GCF_001890085.2). NCBI lineage: Eukaryota > Metazoa > Chordata > Mammalia > Chiroptera > Hipposideridae > Hipposideros > Hipposideros armiger. Next base: position 398,383 of record NW_017731916.1, on the reverse strand, counting down.
GCAGTGTAATATTCCATTATTTTTGGTTCCATATACATTTTAGGATTATTTGTTCTAGTTCTTTGAAAAATTTCATGGGAATTTTGATAGAGATTACAATGAGTTTATAAATTGCTTTGGGTAATAGGGACATTTTAACTATATTAATTTTTCCTATCCTAAACCTTCTATTTATTTGTATCTTTAATTTCTCTCTTCAATGTTTTATAATTTTCTGAATACAGGTCTTTTATTTCCTTGGTTAAATTTATACCTAGATATTTTATTTTGTATGCAATTATAAATGGAATTATTTTCTTAATTTCTCTTTCTGATAGTTCATTATTGGCATATAAAAATGCAACCAATTTCTAAATATTAATTTTTGTATCCTGCTACTTTACTAAATTCATTTATCAGTCCTAATAGCTTCTTGGTGGAATCTTTGGAGTTCTGTCCATATAATATCATGTCATCTGCAAATAATGACAATTTTGCTTTTTCCTTTCCAATTTGGATGCCTTATGTTTCTTTTTCTTGTCTCATTGTTGTGGCTAGGACTTCTAATACTATGTTGAATAAAAGTGGTGAAAGTGGATATCTTTGTCTTGTTCCCGGTCTTAAGGAGAATACATTTAGCTTTTCTCCATTAAGTATGATGTTAGTTGTGGGTTTCTCATACATGCCTTTATTATGTTGAGTTATGTCCCACTATTCCCACATTGCTGAGAGTTTTTATCATAAATGGATGCTGGATTTTGTCAAACACCTTTTCTGCATCTATTGTTAATGATCATATGATTTTTATTTTTCATTTTGTTTATGTGTTGTATCACATTACTTCATTTGTGGATATCGAAACAACCTTGTCTACCAAAAATAAATCCTACTTGATAGTGATGCACGATGCTCTTAATGTATTGCTGAATTGTTTGCTAATATGTCGTTGATTTTTGCATCTAGGTTCATGATGGATATCAGCCTATAGTTTTTGTTTTGTTTTGTTTGTTTGCTTGTTTGTTTTGTAATGTCTTTGTCTGGTTTGGGTATCAGGGAAATGGTGGCTTTGTACAATGAGCTTGGGAGCCTCCTTTTCTCTTGAATTTTTTGGAAAACTTTGAGAATAATATATATTAATTCCTTTTAGAATATTTGGTAGAATTTACCTGTGAAGCTATCTGGTCCAGGACTTTTGTTTGTTAGGAGTTTTTTGAATACTGATTCAATTTCATTAGTAGTAATCAGTCAGTTAAGATATTCTGTTTCATCTTGATTCAGCCTTGGAAAATTATATGCTTCTAGAAATTAATCCATTTCTTCCAGGTAGTTCAATTTGTTGGTACATAATTGCTCATAGTATTTTCTTAACCTTTTTTTTTTTTTTGTATTTCTGTGGCTTCAGTTGTCACTTCTCCTCTTTCATTTCTGATTTTATTTATTTGGGTCCTTTTTTTTTTTTGATGAGTCTGGTTAATGGCTTATCAATTTTGTTTATCTTTGTGAAGAAGCAGATCTTGGTTTCACAGATATTTTGTGGGTTTTTATAGCCTCTATTTTGTTTATTTTCACTCTGATCTTTACTAATTTCTTCCTTCTACTCACTTTGGGCTTTGCTCTTTTTTCAGTTCCCTTAGGTGTAAAGCTAAATTGCTTATTTGAGATTTTTCTTGTTTCTTGAGGTAGGCCTCCATAGCTATGAATTGCCCTCTTAAAACTGCTTTCACTATGTCCCATAGATTTGGGGTCATTTTGTTTTTATTTTTATTTGTCTCAAGCTATCTTGATTTCTTTCTTGACTTTGTTGTTGACCCATTCATTACTTAGTAGCATGTTATTTAGTCTCTATATGTTTGTGTGTTTTTTCAGTTTTTTTCTTGTAATTGAGTTCCAGTTTCATACCATTGTGGTCAAATAAGACACTAGATATAATTTCAGTCTTCTTAAATTTGTTGATACTTGTTTTGTGGCCTTACATGTGGTCTATCTTGGAAAATGTTCTGTTTGCTTTTGAAAACAATGTATATTCTGCTGTTTTGGAGTGAAATGCTCTAAAATTATCGGTTAAATTCATCTGCTCTAGTGTGTCACTTAACGCCACTGTTTCCTTGATGATTTTCTGCCTGAAAGATCTGTCCATGATGTTGATGGGGTGTTAAAGTCCCCTACTATAATTGTGTTACTGCCGATCTCTCCATTTATGTCAGTCAATGTCTATTTTATATATGTAGGTGCTTCTACATTGGGTGCATAGATGTTTACTAATGTTATGTACTCTTGTTGGATTGAGCGTTTTATCATTATGTAATGTCTTTCTTTGACTCTTTTTATAGTCTTCATTTTAGAGTATACTTTGTCTGATATAAGTTTTGCTGCCCCATCTTTTTTCTCATTTCCATTTGGTGAAATATCTTTTTCCATCCCTTAACATTCAGACTAATGTGCCATTTGATCTTAAATGGGTCTCTCATATACAGCATATGTATGGGTCTTCTTTTCTTACCATTCTGCTATCCTATGATTAGAGCATTTAATCCATTTACATTATTTTTAACTTTGTAAAGGAGGTAGTTTAATAGCAAATTAATGATGTGCTGACAAGATCAAGAATGATAAAAAAAATTCAGTCAGTTTCTACAGTGCAAATTTGGAAGATTTCTCATGAGAAGGTAACATTTATTTTCTCCAAGGAATACAGATTGGTGCAGCCACTATGAAAGGCAGTGTGGAGGTTCCTCAAAAAATTAAAAATAGAATTACCATATGACTCAGCAATCCTTCTTCTGGGTATCTACTCAAATAATCTTTTTACATTTAAATTGATTATTGATAGGTAAATAGTTATTGCCCTTTTATTATTCATATTAGTCATCTTTTTTGTTTTTTGTCTTTTCCGCCTTCTTTTTCTGAAAGTAGTCCCTTTAACATTTCTTGTAATATTGGCTTCATGGTAATGAATTTCTTTAGCTTTTTCTTATCTGGGAAGCTCTCCTTTATCTCTCCTTCAATTTTAAATGATAGCCTTGCTGGATTACAGTATTCTTGGTTTTAGATACTTAC